>NC_041393.1:476657774-476658170 GCF_002162155.2 Triticum dicoccoides | reverse complement strand
CGGTCTACTGTTCATCCTGCCCTCCATCGTCTACTGTTCATCCTGCCCTCCACAGGGTGGTCCTGTTCATCCAGCCCTCCATGGGGTCCTGTTCATCCAACCCCAACCGGCTCGATCGATCGGGGTCTTGTTCATCCAGAGGCAACACCACGGGGTCCTGTTCATCCACCCCCACCGGGAACTGTTCATCCACCCCCCCCCCGCAACACTCACTGTTCATCCAGAGGCAGCATCGATCGGCTTCAGTTAGCAGCAGTAGCGAAGGAATCGCTCGATCGGGTTCAGTTAACAGCCATCGATCGATCGCTCGGGTTCAGTAACGCGTAGCCTGCAGTGCAATCGCTCGGGTTCAGTTAGAGCCCAACGCCTCGCTCGGGTTCAGTTAGAGCCAACGCC
>NC_041393.1:476629214-476657763 GCF_002162155.2 Triticum dicoccoides | reverse complement strand
CGGCTTCAGTTAGCAGCAGTAGCGAAGGAATCGCTCGATCGGGTTCAGTTAACAGCCATCGATGGATCGCTCGGGTTCAGTAACGCGTAGCCTGCAGTGCAATCGCTCGGGTTTAGTTAGAGCACAACGCCTCGCTCGGGTTCAGTTAGAGCCAATGCCTCACACACACGCGCATACGTGTATGAGAGAAACGCGCATCGCTCGGCCCCCGACCACCCACCGTAACCGGGAACTCGCCGAAATTTTCCTCGCACTCACTTCTACCATGGTTTTTTCCATCATGGACGGCCCAAAGAATGTCATGCAGCTGCATCTCCGGCCCGCCCAGGACGAAAAGCCCATTTTCTATCATGATTTTTTGTCATAGAAGTAGGAGCCCACCACATCTATGATGATACCGGGTTTTGTCACAATTATCGTCATAGAAGTGTCATAAGTATGAGAGAGAAAAATTCGTTCGGCCCAAAATGTTACGGATGTGTCTTTTTTTGTACTGAGGGGGCTCTCTCCCCCTCTCTCTCGGTGGTGCCGGAACACCGTCGGGGCCATCATCATCACCGTGATCTACACCAAAACCTCCGTCATCTTCCCCAACATCGTCATCACCTTCCCCCATCTATATTCAGCGGTCCACTCTCCCGCAACCCGATGTACCCTCTACTTGAACATGGTGCTTTATGCTTCATATTATTATCCAATGATGTGTTGCCATCCTATGATGTCTGAGTAGATTTTTGTTGTTCTATCGATAATTGGTGAATTGCTACGATTGGTGTAATTCGCTTGTGGTTATGTTGCTGTCCTTTGGTGCCCGTCATATGAGCGCGCACATGAATCACACCATAGGGTTAGTTGTATGTTGATAGTACTATGTATTGGAGGGCAAGAGTGATAGAAGCTTGAACCAAGCATAGAAATTGATGCATACGGGATTGAAGGGGGACCAATATATCTTAATGCTATGGTTGGGTTTTACCTTAATGAACGTTAGTAGTTGCGGATGCTTGCTAATAGTTCCAATCATAAGTGCATAGAATTCCAAGTCAGGGATGACATGCTAGCAGTGGCCTCTCCCACATAAAACTTGATATCGGTCTAGTAAAGTAGTCAATTGCTTAGGGACAATTTCACAACTCCTACCACCACTTTTCCACACTCGCTATACTAACTTTATTGCTTCTTTATCTAAACAGCCCCTAGTTTATATTTACGTGCTCTTTATATTCTTGCAAACCTATCCAACAACACCTACAAAGTCCTTCTAGTTTCATACTTGTTTTAGGTAAAGCGAACGTTAAGCGTGCATAGAGTTGTATCGGTGGTCGAGATAACTTGAGGGAATATTTGTTCTACCTTTAGCTCCTCCTTGGGTTCGATACTCTTACTTATCGAAAGAGGCTACAATTGATCCCCTATACTTGTGGGTTATCAAGACCTTTTTCTTGCGCTGTTGCCGGGTGTCATAGCATGGGGTGAATATTCTCGTGTGTGCTTGTTTGCTTTATCACTAAGTAATTTTTATTTGCTGTTCTTAGTTGTTTTCTATCTTTAGTTATTGGTAGGAAACGCAAAATACCAAAAAAATTAGTTGTACCTACTACACCAATGGTTAAAGAACCACTCAAAATCTATCACACTACTGAAGCTTTTTACTTGGATCATCTTCGATCCCTATATGCTCGTGCTGAATCCCCAACTAGCTTAGTTGAGGGAAAATCTTTAGGTGAGCATGCTTGTTATGTGCGACACCGCTTATCTCAAAAAGGGAAACTTTTACTGGATCAAATTCATCGTTTGCAATGCTATGCCTGGAATTTATGTGAAATATATGATTTTACATGTTGTTCTGAAGACCCTACGAAACACCTTCCCTACCAATGTGAGTTTAGTGATAATGGAATCGTATCTTCGTATGCTAAGGGTGTTTATAATTACTATGATGTTCAACAAATTGAAGAATTTGTTACTTTTAAGGGTGCTTATGAAATTGCTTCTTTGATTGGAAAGTTTGATGCTACTCTTTACAAATCTAAAAAAATTACCATACTTAAATATTGTTATGATAATTATGCTTCTAATGCCTATGTTAAACCATATATTGAGGACTCCTTCGCTGTCCAAGAGACTAATATTTTGCAGTAGTCAATGGAAGAAGAATTTCATGAAATTGTGAGCTCATTGGATGAAAAAGATGATGAGGAGAGCGAAGAACAAAAGGAGGAAGAGCGGATTAGCTACCCGTGCCCACCTTCTAATGAGAGTAACTCTTCAACTCATACATTATTTAATTTCCCTTCGTGCTTATCGAAGGATGATTGCTATGATCCCGTTGATTCTTTTGAAACATCCCGTTTTGATGATGCTTGCTATGCTTGTGGCCAAGATGCCAATATGAATTATGCTTATGTAGATGAACTTGCTATAGTTCCTTTTATTAAACATGAAATTGTTGCTATCGCACCCACGCATGATAGTCCTATTATCTTTTTGAATTCTCCTGACTACACTATATCGGAGAAGTTTGCCCTCATTAAGGATTATATTGATGGGTTGCGTTTTACTACCACACATGATGATTTTGATAAATATAATATGCATGTGCTTGCTGCTCCTACTTGCAATTATTATGAGAGAGGAACCATATCTGCACCTCTCTATGTTTCCAATATGATAAAATTGCAAGAAACTGTTTATACTATGCATTGGCCTTTACTTTGTATGCATGAATTGTTCTTTTATGACATGCCGATGCATAGGAAGAGAGTTAGACTTCGTTGTTGCATGATATATGTTACTTTGTGCTCACTACTAAATCACAAATCATTATGCCTCTGGCTCGCTCGCCACGTGTCCTCCTTGGCTTAGGAAGGGTAGGCGGCGGATGCGGAGGGCATGGGCATTAACACCGAGGCGGGAAACCGGCATCGCTGATTGGAGCAGTGGGTCGGTCCGGATTCCCCGCATCTCAGGAAGCGGCATTGTTCAAGCAGGGCGGCCACCCTTGGGTTGGGAGGCCATGCCCCGGCCCTGCCCTTCTAGAAAAGGGAGAGGGACAGTGCCTTTCCGTATTCACCTTCTTCCCCTCCTGCTTGGTATCCCCCTTCCACTCACCATGGTGAGAGGGCGTGCTGGTGCTTCAAGGGCGGAGACAAGGGCTTCTGCTCGTTAGCGCATCCCCCATCCTCTGGAGTTCACGGTGGCGGAGCCCGCTGTGAGACGGAGAGGAAGGGGGCGAGGCCAAGGTCACCGTGGCGCTCGAGGAAGAGGAGGACAGGGTGGCGCACCAGCGGCGCCTCCGCCGGTGGCCCCTCCTCCAATGGAGGGCCATGTCAGAGACCAGCCCCGCGAGTTCTTCATCAAGTCGTACAAGCCCATGTTTAGTAACCTCTGCCTCCCTACCCCGTTTTCTCGGGTAATGGAGGCTGGCCCGCCGCAGGCCTTGAGGCTGCACATGAGGGGCTGCGGGAATGACAGCATGTGGGTCGACGTCGACTTCCCCGCTCCTCACGTCAAGTATCTCTGTCATGGGTGGAAAACCTTCGCCCGTGCTCATAGCTTGTCGGAGGGGCACGTTCTCTAGTTCAAACTAATGGAGAATGGCCTACTCTCTGTCAAGGTCTTTGGGCACTCGGGAATTCGCTTAGGGTGATGTGCGGAAAGCTCCACCAATGATGAAAGCTCCTCCTCGAGCGACAGTGATGAGGAGGACAGCACCAGCAACGACAACGGCAGCGGGTGGGAGGACGACGACTCCGACTCCAGCTGACCATCAGTGGCAGCACCATCATCTGAACCACCTCCTCCCTCGGCAACATGCCTTGCCGGGGGTTGTGCCCTGCTGGCTCTGGCGTCGGTGCTCGACGGGCTACCCCCGCCATGCTCTCCATCGACGCGTTCCCCATGCCCATCTCTGTCTTCACTTGTCGTTCCTGGGGAGTAAAAGGGCAAGAACGAGGATTGCGGGGCACTTATCTTTTTTTAACTCGTAGGCGCTTGACAAATCTTAATTTCAAATAATGTAATCTCTCGAGTCCATGCTTATGTTCTGTAACATTCGTTCTTGTATCAGCATGTTAATGAAAAATATAAGCCTTGTCGGGAACCCGTGCATGTATACGTACATGCAGAGGCAAAACACCTCTTTAATGCAAATAAACGAGTTTTCCCGGCAAGCTATCTTGTTGGCGCCCTCTGTGCCTACCAGAGAGTCACATCTGCCGGGTTATAGACAAAGGGTCCAGCCCCCTACCAATCTCTTCTTATCAAAGGCTACTGCGACCATTCTAATCGAAGCAGCGTTCGGGTCAGGGAAGGGAGCACCTAAGCCTAAAAGGAGTGGCAAGGTTTTATAATGCACAAGTCACAGGTTACGAACATGAATGGACAAGAGGTAAACTTTATCTGTTTGGTTTGCTGGGGGTCATAGTGCCGAGCAGTCTTCTCAACCTCTTGCCAGAGCCAAGCTCATGACGGGAAATGGCAGAACCAAGCGTCTCCACTCTGGCTAGAAAGAAGAGAGGATAGGAGCATGGAACCTTGGAGGTTCATTAGTATCTGCTTGAATCAAGGTAGTACAATATCCTGGACAAGCATGCATGCATATATGTATATACATAAACACGGAAATTAATAGGAAACTGTACATACTAAAAGTTATTTGACTACGCACAGGGTCTGTGCTTGGCTTTGTACATAGGGTCACATGCCTTGCCGGAAAGGCTAGTACAAAAGGAGGTTGCCGGGGCTCCCGGCAACCGCACCTTACGGGTAAAACTTGCGAAGATGTTCGATATTCCAGGAGTTGCTCACCGGAATGACATCTTCGGTCTCCAGGCAGACTGCGCCGAGCCTGGTGACTCGTATTACCCGATAAGGGCCTTCCCACTTCGGCGTTGATACGTCTCCAACGTATCTATAATTTTTGATTGTTCCATGCTATTATATTACCCGTTTTGGATGTTTATGGGCTTTATTATACACTTCTATATCATTTTTGGGACTAACCTATTAACTGGAGGCCCAGCCCATATTGTTGTTTTCTTGCCTATTTCAGTGTTTCGAAGAAAAAGAATATCAAACGGAGTCCAAACAGAATGAAACCTTCGAGAGAGTTATTTTTGGAATGGAAGCAATCCAGGAGACTTGGAGTGCACGTAAGGGAAGCAACGAGAAAGCCACGAGGCAGGGAGGCGCGCCCTACCCACCTGGGCGTGCCCCCACCCTTGTGGGCCCCTCGTGGCTCCCCTGATCGACTTCTTTTGCCTATATACGTCCATATACCCTAAAAACACCGGGGAGCACAGTAGATCGGGAGTTAGCCTCCGCAAGCCTCTGTAGCCACCAAAAACCAATCGGGACCCTGTTCCGGCACCCCACCGGTGGCCATGTTCATCATCCCGATGCTCTCCATGACGAGGAGGGAGTAGTTCACCCTTGAGGCAGAGGGTATGTACCAGTAGCTATGTGTTTGATCTCTCTCTCTCTCGTGCGCGTTCTCGAGGTGATACGATCTTGATGTATCGCGAGCTTTGCTATTATAGTTGGATCTTATGATGTTTCTCCCCCTATACTCTATTGTGATGAATTGAGTTTTCCCCTTGAAGTTGTCTTGTCGGTTTGAGTCTTTAAGGATTTGAGAACACTTGATGTATGTCTTGCATGTGCTTATCTGTGGTGACAATGGGATATCACGTGATCTACTTGATGTATGTTTTGGTGATCAACTTGCGGGTTCAATGAACTTATGCATAGGGGTTGGCACATATTTTCGTCTTGACTCTCCGGTAGAAACTTTGGGGCACTCTTTGAAGTACTTTGTGTTGGTTGAATAGATGAATCTGAGATTGTGTGATGCATATCATATAATAATGCCCACAGATACTTGAGGTGACATTGGAGTATCTAGGTGACATTAGGGTTTTGGTTGATTTGTGTCTTAAGGTGTTATTCTAGTACGAACTCTATGATAGATCGAACGGAAGGAATAGCTTCGAGTTATTTTACTACGGACTCTTGAATAGATCGATCAGAAAGGACAACTTTGAGGTGGTTTCGTACCCTACAATAATCTCTTTGTTTGTTCTCCGCTATTAATGACTTTGGAGTGACTCTTTGTTGCATGTTGAGGGATAGTTATATGATTCAGTTATGTTATTATTGTTGAGAGAACTTGCACTAGTGAAAGTATGAACCCTAGGCCTTGTTTCCTATCATTGCAATACCGTTTACGCTCACTTTTATCATTTGTTACCTTGATGTTTTTATATTTTCAGATTTAAAAAACCTATATCTGCCATCCATATTGCACTTGTATCACCATCTCTTCGCCGAACTAGTGCACCTATACAATTTACCATTGTATTGGATGTGTTGGGGACACAAGAGACTCTTTGTTATTTGGTTGCAGGGTTGTTTGAGAGAGACCATCTTCATCCTACGCCTCCGGCGGATTGATAAACCTTAGGTCATCCACTTGAGGGAAATTTGCTACTGTCCTACAAACCTCTGCACTTGGAGTCCCAACAACGTCTACAAGTAGAAGGTTGCGTAGTAGACATCAGGTGTCAACTTGTTTTAATTCTTGGCGGACTGAACACACCAAATAACAAGGTCGCCTTCCTCAAGGCTTCGGGCATGGACCTTGCGGGTATGGTAGCGGCGCAAGGCTTGCTGGTAGCACGCAGCTTGCACAGCAGCCTGAAGACTATCTTCCTCCAGGAGCATTGCATCATCGTGGCACAACTGCTCTTGCTCAAGATCATCATAAGCGAGCACTCGAGGTGACCCGTATATGAGTTTTGTGGGAAGAACTGCTTCTGCCCCTTATACCAGGGAGAAAGGCATCTGGCCAGTGGCTCGATTTGGTGTCGTTCTGATTGACCAAAGACCTTTGGCAACTCATCAATCCAGCGTCTTCCACACTTGTGTAGCATGTCGAAAGTTCTTGTTTTAAGGCCTTGCAACACTTCATCATTTGCCCTTTTTTCCTGGCCATTGCTTCTTGGGTGAGCAACAGAAGCAAGAAAAACCTTGCTACCAAGCTCTTGGATATACTGCATGAAGGTGTGGCTTGTGAACTGCGTGCCATTGTCGGTGATGACTCTATTTGGCACACCAAAACAGCAAACTAGTCGCTTGAAGAACTTGACGGCTGACTGTGTTGTCACCTTTCTCACCGGCTCCACTTCTTGCCACTTTATGAACTTGTCGATTGCTACGTACAAGTACTCAAAGCCCTCGACAGCACGTGGAAAAGGGCCCAGTATGTCGAGCCCCCAGACCGAAAATGGCCAGGAGAGAGGGATTGTTTGAAGAGCTTGGGCTGGTTGATGAAGCTTCTTTGAATGGAACTGACATCCCTTCACACTTGGTTATAGCGCAGTTGCATCCTGGCGAGCGATGGGCCAAAAGAAAACTTGTCGGAATGCTTTGCCGGAAAGGGCTCTTGACCCTATGTTGGAGCCACATATGCCTCCATGTATCTCTGCCAACAGCTCCAGTCCGTCCTCCTGAGGAATACACTTCAATTTCATGTTGTTCGATCTCCTTCTGTATAGGACATCATCCACAAACTGGTACATGCTGGACCGACGGGCCACTTTTTCTGCTTCTTCCTGTTCCTCAGGGAGTTCGCCTGTTTGGAGGAAATGAACGGTCTGTTGTGCCCATGCTGGAGCCTGAGGCTCGACGGCAAGGACTGAAGGCTCGTCTCCTACCGTGGTGGCAGCTGTCTCTATGGCTAGGGCTTGGGGCCCTGCCGGAGGCTGCTGCTCCCCGGTAAGCTTGGGGTTCCGGGCAACTTCCTTGCTGGTGGCTCCTGGGAGCTCAGCGGGAAAGTACTTTCTGGGGCCCACCTTCCTTCGCTTATTCTACCCTGCTGATAGTTCAATGGATGGCTGAGTTAATTGGAGCACAAAGATACCTGGTTCCACAGGCAACTTGAGGGCAGCGCGTTTTGACAAGTCATCGGCAATGTTGTTTTCTACTCGAGGGACATGTTCTTCTTGTAGACCATCAAAACGCTCCTCCAACTTCCTCACTTCATCTACATAGGCCTCCATCAAATGGACTCTGATAGTCTTTGTTAACTTGTTTGACGACAAGCTGAGAATCACCTCTAATGATGAGCTTCCTGATTTCGAGGTCTGCCGCGATCCTGAGACTGGCAAGCAGCCCCTCATACTCTGCAGTGTTGTTTGTTGACTTTTCCCGGGGAAAGTGCATCTGGATTACATACTTGAGGTGCTCTCCGGTGGGGGCGACGAGTAGCACGCCGGCACCAGCACCTTGCAGCGAGAAAGCTCCATCAAAGTACATAATCCAATCATGGCTTGTCTCCTTGCCGAGAAGAGTGGTTTCTTGAACTTCTTCGTCAGGTGCGGAGGTCCATTCTGCTATGAACTCTGCCAAGGCCCTGATCTTGATCGTCGAAGTGCTTTCAAACTTGAGACCAAAGCTTGACAGTTCCAACGCCCACTCCACAATCCCCCTGATTGCATCTGGGTTGTGCAAGATCCGTTGCAATGATAGGCGAGTGACGACAGTGATCTCATGTGCTTGGAAATAGTGATGCAACTTTCTTGAGGCCATAAGGAGGCCGAAAAGCAACTTCTACATACCATAATATCTTGATCGAGCCCCTACAAGAGGGAGCTGACAAAATAAACCGGGTGCTGCACCACCTTTTTCTTCTATTCTACCTCGCTCACTTGCGCAGACTCCGCCTTGCCAGGATCGGGCTTTGCTGGGGGTTCTACCTTGTCGGCTTCAGGCCCTGCTGGGGAAGGCTCCGACCCATCATCTGAAGCCTTCGCCATTGCCGCTGCTTCTTCCTCAACCTCTCTCTGTGCCACTAGTGCAATAGTGACCACTTGATTTGTCGCTGCTAGATATAACAGGAACGGCTCTTGCAGTTTAGGCGCGACTAGTATTGGTGTGGAGGAGAGGTACCTCTTCAAATCTTGCAGCGCTGCCTCTACATCCGGAGTCCATTTCATTGGACCCACCTTTTTCAAAACTTTGAAAAAGGGTAGGGCGTGCTCAGCAGATTTGGAGATGAACCTACTCAGAGCAGTAACCTAGCCGGCGAGCCTACGGACATCCTTGACTCGTCTTGGCGCCTCAATCTACTCAATCGCTTTGATCTTGTCAGGATTTGCTTCGATTCCGCGTTGAGACAAAAATAACCCAAGAAGTTTGTCGGATGGGAAGCCGAACACACACTTCTCAGGGTTGAGCTTGAGTTTGATCTTGCGCAAATTTGCAAATGTTTCCTCCGGATCCTGCATGAGCATGGCCTTGTCCTTGGTTTTGACCACTATATCATCCATACAAGCTTCCATATTTCTATGTAGCTGGGGCTCAAAACCAATATGGACAGCTCAGGCAAACGTCGAACCAGCTATTTTCAACCGAAAGGCATTCGTACAAAACAGTACGTACCACATGGGGTGATGAACGCAGTCTTTTCCTCATCTTCCTTCGTCATGAAGATCTGGTGGTATCCCGAGTAGGCATCGAGGAATGATAGCAGGTCATAGCCGGCAGTGGAGTCCACTATCTGGTCAATGGGTGGCAAAGGGAAAGGATCCTTTGGATAGGCTTTATTGATATCTGTATAGTCAATACAGAGCCTCCTCTTCCCATTTGCCTTACGCACTACCACTGGATTGACCAACCACGTTGGGTGGAGCACTCCTCTGACCAAGCCTGCCGCTTCCAACTTCCTGATCTCCTCGATGATGAACTCTTGTTGCTCCAAAGCTTGCTTCTTGACCTTCTGCTTGACGGGCCGCGCATGGGGACAAACAGCAAGATGTTGCTCATTCACCTTCCTAGGAATGCTGGGGATGTCGGATGCTTGCCATGCAAACACATCGACATTCGCCCGCAGGAAGGCGACGAGCACACTTTCCTATTTGCTGTCAAGGGTGGAGCTTATGGTAAAGGCTCCACCCGAGCCATCCTCCATGATGGGTACCTTCTTGGTTTCTGGTGGGGGCGCCTTGGATCTCTTGCTCTTGCTAGTGGAGCTCTCTGGCACGTCCTCAGCGGGAACGCAGCACTCCGAAGAGGCGTGTTTGCCGGAGTGGGTGCAGGAGTCCTTGCCGGGGCCAGGCGTCTTGCTGGTGGTTGCAGTCTTACCGGTGGTTGAAGTCTTTCTAGCGATCGAGGCCTTGCCGGTCTTCTTCGCAGTGGCAGGAGCAAGTGTTTTGGTGGAGGACGCTGCAACTGCCTCTCGGTAGAGTTGATCGGCACAAATGAGCGCCTCCCACTTGTCACAGCTGACGGTGATGATGCTCATTAGGCCGGGCATCTTTAGCTTGTTGTACGTGTAGTGTGACGCCGCCATGAACTTGGCCGGTGCTGGACGACCAAGAATCCCATTATATGACAACAAGATCTCGGCGACATAAACGATCTTCTCTGTCCTATAGTTCAGGTCGCCACCAAACGTGACAGGTAGCGTGACCTTTCCTTTAGGCTGGCTTCCCTTGGATTGATCCTTTGGAACATACCTGTGTCTTCGAGATCTTCGTTAGGGATCTGCAACCTCTTGATCATGTTGGGCGAGATCAACTTCGGACCAGCCCCACCGTCAACTAGCATTTTCGTCACCTTGAGGTTGCGTATTGTTGGTGAGAACAACAATGGCAAACACCCGACCGTGGTTGTGCGATCAGGGTGATCCTCGGCACCGAAAATGATAGGCATGTTGGACCATCGGTTCCGTTGCATTAATCTCATGCGCCCACTGTTTAAGTTGGCGATGGGAAGAATGCAACGATGCACCTCCATCAACACACATGACCTCCATCACCTTCTAAAACTCATGCTCGGTGGACTCGTCGTTATCATCACAATCATCATCTCCTTCTTCCTTGTCGCGGCCTCGAGCAGGCCTCTCTTGTTTCTTATCCTTGCCGCGGCGACCTCCTCAGCCGCCATGCTTCTTGCCGGATCCATCAGTGCCATCTTGGCCCTTCTCTTTGTCCCATCTCTCGTACTCAGCCCTCTGCTTCTCCATCAACTACTTAACTTGATGGCAGTTTTGGAGGTCGTGGCCCTTGGTATGCTGAATCTTGCAATATTGCTTATCAGAGGCCTTTGGCTTGCCGGCAGCCGCCAAGGCTTGGCAGGCGTCGCACTCGGCAATCTCCTTGCCAGGGTCGTCAACCTTGGCTTTCTTAGTGGTGCCAGGGTCACCGGATTCCTCGACGGCAAGCACGGTCTTGCCCTTACACTTCATGTTGCATCGTCGGCCCTTCTTCGCCGGGGCGACGACGTCTTCATCTTCAGAGTCACTTCCTGCGTCGGCATATTCGCCGGGGTACTTCCTTCCTTCCACAGCTCGGGCACACCTGTCGGCCAGAACATATAGTTTGGCAACATCCGCAACCTTGTCCATCGCCAGCTCTTCATGCATCTTACGATTGCACATGTTTTGATGGAACGTGCTGATAACAGCGGCGGGATGAACATTGGGGATGTTGTACTGCACATGGTTGAACCTTTGTATGTATTTGCGCAAGAATTCACCGTCCCTCTGAGGAATGACGTGCAAATCACTTACCTGGCCAGGAGCTACGTGGCCTCCAGTAAAGGCGCCAACAAATTTGTGACATAGATCCGACCAAGAGATGTAATCTACTGGTAGGTGCATCAGCCATGACCTGACATTGGGCTTGAGCACCAACGGGAAATAGTTGGCGAGCACCTTGCCGTCCCGAGCCCCAGCAGGTTGCATCGCAATGGTGTAAACGCTCAGGAACTCAGACGGATGGGTCTTGCCATCGTACTTCTCCAGGACCTCTGGTTTAAACATGTGGGTTGTGGGCCACTCGAACTGCCGCAATTCACGGGTGAACGCTGGACAAGTTATTGCGTAGGGCAACTTGTCAGCATCCCCCGGCGCAGGCCTATACGTGGCAGGCCCTGCACGCCTATCGGATTGGTGGCGCGCCTCCTGCCATCGCTCGATGGTGGTCCGGGCGTCCTCCTTGAGACGTTCCCGAAGAACTTGATGTTGCTTGCGACGTGCTCGTGGGTCAGACGACACCATGGACACGTTATCACGGGCGTCAGCCCGACAAGCTGGCGACTGCTGTTGCCGCGGTGGAGGGGAGTGCATCATGGTTGAGGCACCTCCAGCCCTTCCACTGTCAACGCGCGTCGGCTCAATGGTCCGGCGCCACGATGGACTTGCCTCCCGGTGGCCATCCCTGTTGTCATGGCCAATAAGGCTTTGGATAGCAGCCCTCCACTCTTCTTGCTTCTCTGCAGCAGGAGGAAAGTCGAGGAGTAGCTGCGCTCGTGCCAGTGCTTTGGCTCGCGTCGGCGGCAGCGACAAGCACGATGAACGGGAGGAGCTCGGACTTCTAACTATGTTAGAAGGACTTCCATCATGGTTCCGCGGCCGCGTGCCCTTTTCAACAACATCTTGGCATGCATGTCGATCATGCGCGTCTTGAGAGTGACGCTGAGGGTTCTTTCCGCGGCGACGCCCGGGGTCACCAACGTCGCGGCGCTGCTCGTCGCGCATGAGCTGGGAGGACTACAGTGCATGCATCGGCGGTGTTGTCTTCCTACCCTTGGAGGTCTCCACGCCGCCCGTAGGCAGCTCGGCTCCGTCCTTGGGTGCAGTGGCGGGCAGATCGTCATCGCCACTGCGGATGACGCCACTTGCATGGCTTCTGGTATCAGGGTAGTGTGGATGATCTTGGTCTCCTCCGCCACCCGTACCTGCCACGTCGCCCGTCCGCGCTGGCATGGGCAGACCGGCTCCAGACGAACTGAGCGTCGTGATCGTCTTCTTCTTCGGAGCCATGGCGATGAAGAAACTACTGTACTAACTACTAAACCATATTTTCTCAACTTCTTCCCCTAACCTGCCGCGCCAAAGATGTCGAGGAAAGGATACCTATGGGATCACGAGGGGTGATCCCTCACCCGTGGCCATCTTCATCATCTTGACGCTCTCCATGACGAGGAGGGAGTAGTTCACCCTCGGGGCTGAGGGTATGTACCAGTAGCTATGTGTTTGATCTCTCTCTCTCTCTCTCTCTCTCTCTCTCTCTCTCTCTCTCTCTCTCGTGTTCTTGATTTGGCACGATCTTGATGTATCGCGAGCTTTGCTATTATAGTTGGATCTTATGATGTTTCTCCCCCTCTACTCTCTTGTAATGGATTGAGTTTTTCCTTTGAAGTTATCTTATCGGATTGAGTCTTTAAGGATTTGAGAACACTTGATGTATGTCTTGCCATGCTTATCTGAGGTGACAATGGGATATTCACGTGATCTAATTGATGTATGTTTTGGTGATTGCTACCTCTTGAGCACTGCGTTGGTTTTCCCTTGAAGAGGAAAGCACTACAAAAAAATACACTTCCGTGATGATATGTGTTTGTCACAGTAGGTCGCGTTTTTTGTCATGCATGTACATCCATGACGATTTTATCACAGAATCAAGATAGTCATACCTGTGCTGTCGTAGAAGTGTTCCATGACATTACCAAAATTATCATCACGGAAGTGTCCACTTCCATGACGATAAATCGCGCGTCACAGAAGTGATTTCGTCAAGGGTGACCGACACGTGGCATCCACCATCACGGAATGCCGTTAAGCTATCGGGTCGGGTTTTGGATCAGATAACCTGTTAACAGCCCCAACCAATGGGGATTTTCCACGTGTAAAATCATCATTGGCTGGAGGAAACACGTGTGGGCTCATCGTTGGGACAGATGTCATCCAGTCATTGGACAGAAGGCGCCTATGATACGTCGACACGTGGCACAGCCCATCAAGTTTAAATGTGCCGGCCCAACTAAAGGCCCAAAAGATTTTGCGGACCATAATGGGCCGACCCAGCTAAAGGCCCACGAGTTTTTGCAGACCATAATGGGCTAGCCCAGCTAATGGCCCACAAGATTTCGCAGGCCATAATGGGTGGGCCCAGGTAAAGGCCCACAAGATTTTTGTGTGCCATAATGGGCCGGCCCAGCTAAAGGCCCACAAAATTCTTGCGGATCATAATGGGTCAGCCCAGCTAAAGGCCCACGAGATTTCCCTGACATTAATGGACTGGCCCAGCTATAGGCCCACAAGATTTTGAGGAGCCTAGTAGGCCGGCACATTAACTGGCTGCCATGTTTTGTGCCAAATGCCGGCCCATATTTGATCCGGTCCATTAATGGCCTGCCACATTTCGGGCCTAATAATGGCCCTTATGAGATCTGGCCCGTTAAAAGCCACCCACTTTCTGGGCCAAATCACGGCCCAGATCAGGTCAGACCCTTTAAGAGGCTTTGGGCTCAAGTATGGCCCATATAAGATTCGGCCCGTTAACTGGACTCTATGCTTTTGGGCCCTCTTGCTAAAGGCACATTTAGTAATTCGGCCCGATATTAGTTTCGGCCTATTAAGGGCCCGTTTAACATTTCAGCCCTATATTAATTTCGGCATGTTAAAAGCCCGTCATATAGTTGGGCCTAACTACGGCCCGGTTTGCATCCGGCCTGCTCGCAGCTGATATCTGATTGGGCCAAACAAGGACCGAGACAACTTTGGCCTGTTAAAAGCCTATGATTTGATTCGCACAATCATGGGCCAGGGTCCATTTCGGGCTACTGCCGGCCCATGAGCTATTCGGCACGTTTCAGGCCCAACCTACTTCTCAGCCTCCTAAAAGCCCATTGAGTTTTCTTGCGAAAAGAGGGCCGGGGGTTACTCGACCTATTAAAGGCCCGAGTCTACTAGTGGGCCAGTTTGACGGGGCCCATGATGCGGATCATACATCGTGATTGCATGACGGCCCGATTATGTACCGTAATTTTACGGTTTGGCCGGTTTACTGCAAAGACATGATATATATACAGTAAAATAACCGCAGCATCATGAATAAGAAAAAACCTAGACTATACAATAAAGAAATTACGGCATATTACATCGACTGGGCATCAAAGTTCGCCACTATGATAATAAAGCACAAGCAGACAGCAGATTACATACACTGGGCATCAAAGATCGCCACCAGTGCAAATAAACACGCCAACAAAATAATATACAAAACTGACAGCACTTCAATAGAGTTCAAGAAAGGTTAGCCCTGCTGGGGAGCTGCAGCGCAAGCAGCTGAGCAAGATGATGAGACTGCGCTTGTTCAACACTTATATCTTCCTCACTCTAAAAGATAAACAAGCAGACAGATGACAGGTTTTGCACATAAAAGTATCAGTGCTGACAATTCATCACATTTCTTACTGACAAATAAAGTGAAACAGTTTAAAATTGCATTAACACAATATGGTATTGTTCAGGTCAAGACATGGCAGGAAATGACATTGTGAAGGAGTTTGCAGCTTCACGACACCACTGGATTACAGATCAAGAACTCATAAGTATCAATGGTTAGTGTGCTGTCAATTTATCCCATTTCAGATTGGCAAATAAAGAGACGGTTTAAATAATAGTAGAATGATATGACATTGTTCATAGTTAAGACATTGAAGAAGATGACATTGTGCTGTAGTGGGTAGGTTCACCACACCACTGGATTACGGATGAAGAACAGAAGCATACATGCAGTGCAAAAGAAGATCACTTGCTCTGTATAGTTTAATTTACATGGTATGAAGAAGGAACTTGATTGTACAACTGAAAACTTAAATTGAGAAGGACAAACTTTTGTTTATGAACTACATAATAAACTTTAAACATGCAATTTGATGCAAACACCAAAAATAAACAGCTGTCCATGCTGATGGGGGGGGGGGCAATTCAAGAAGTTTAGCACAAAATCTTCTTCATAAGCATTGCCTTTATTCTACATTTTGTTAACAGTAAATATAGATGTGATAATATAGGAAAAAATGGAGAATATTTAAGATAAGATGAAGAGTGATGCTACATAACCAAGTAGCTATAAATGTATGTGCAGCGATACAGGCAAAAGGCATAGCCAAGAGCAATGCACAGCTAAACTTCTTCAGTACCAACCTTATGGTAAGAGTAAATATAGATCTGATGTGTAGAAAATGGAGGGCAAAGGAAAATAAGCTGCAGAGTGATGGTACATGAACAACTACCTGTCAATATAAGTACACTGATAAAGGACAGCATGTACTTACAAGAACAATGCAGAGCTAAAAAAATTCATTGGCATAGGATATATTCTACAGTAATGTAACCATTCATATAGATCAGATAATTTGGAGCGAACAATTGATAAGCAAGCTATCATGCATACTGCTGTCACATAATGAACCAGGTATGTATGCAAGTACAGTGATACAGGACAACATGTACTAACAAGAGCAAAGCAGCGGGCAACATATTTGCGATATCTTGTCGTTCTTTTCAAACCAGAATTCTTCTTCGAGCAGATTTCCTGCAAAAAAGATCCGTAAGGCACATGCAGAAAAGTAGAAGTTCAAACTGTCATGTGATTTCATAGACAGTACCTCATCCTAGGAACGAGACCAGTGCATAACAAGGTTTTTCCATACAATGTCTTCTAAATTTAGCACAGGAGACTTCACCGGAAATTCGTTTATAGACTTGCCATCAAAGTGTGATTTCCTCAGGTAACACCGATACTGCTGCAATGCTTACTTGAAAAGCACAAGCAAGCTTTGCTCGTCATGACTATCCAGATTGACCCTCGCCTAGTTACAACAATGTAATGTAAATCATTGATGCGTTCGATCAGCAGAAAACAGGAAAATAATAACCATGAATAATAGCACTTACACATAAGTTGGACAGGAAGATGTGAAAATGGTGTTTGTCTTCACTATAATCTTCCCATGATGGGAATATATGCATGTAGTCCCTAACAACATTGAAAGCATTGTCTTTTAAACTAGGAATAAATGGAATGGGGTTCCAATCTGCAGGAATTGGCCGTCTCTGCAATTGGGATAGGACTTCGGCCGGTGGACTTGTTGTACTTTTTGCTGCAGTGGGATTTTTCTGTGGTACGGCTGGTGCTATGGCAAATGAAATCGGTATAGCTTTTGCTGGAGTGCAGGTCCTGTTTGGTGGGGCTAGTGGTGTGGCCAATGAAGTATGGGTATAGTCTGCTGGAGTCGGTCCTACGTTTTGTGTCACTGGTTGTACATCAAATATAAGTGGGGCGTTGTCTGATTTCTCTGGCACGGCCACGTTTTTCGAGGACTTTGTTGGTGCTCCTTCAGGTTCGGCAATCACCCTCTTCCTTTTTGTGTCTGATGCACAAGAACAACATTTGAGTGGAAAAACATGGTATGATGACAGATGGAATATGTCGGGGATATACCCCGCGGTATGACCCGGCCGGAGTCGTAAACCGTCCGGGACTTGGTAAACCGGCGGATGGTAAACCGGCGGAGAGTTAAGACAGAGAGCCAAGACAGATGGCTAAAGATAGACGGTAAACCGGCTGGTGGTAAACCGGCAGACAATGTTAAACCGGCAGACAATGTTAAACCGGCAGACAATGTTAAACCGGCAGACAATGTTAAACCGGCAGACAATGTTAAACGGGCAGACAATGTTAAACCGGCAAACAGTGATAACTGTGTTGTCAGGGGTTATGAAGCCCGAGATGTTATGAAGCCCAAGATGTGAAGAAGCCCATGAAGATAAGTTAAAATAGTTAAGTCTTAAGTCCGACTTGGACTCTATATGTAACCCGCCTCTTCAACATATATAAGGAGGGGTAGGGCTCCCCAAAGAGGGACAAGCTACAAGCAAGAAGAAACAATCTTAGGGCTAGACACAAAGTGGAGAGCCGGTTTACGGCGACTCCCTCGTGATGATAATGAGACCTAGCCTCAAACAGCATGTAGGGTTTTTACCGGATGATGTTTCCCGGGGCCCGAAGCTGTCTAAATCCCTGTCTTGTGTTGCGTCTCTCGATTCCGCTCAACCCCTCTCAAGCTACCACATAGATGCATTGGCCTCGCGACTAAGTCTTGACACTAAGGACATCTGCCGTGACAAAACCATGACAGTTGGCGCCCACCGTGGGGCTCGCGCACGGTGGTGTTGAGTTCTTGGAGGGATCTCTTCCCAGGTTTGAGAAGATCGCAATTTTTCTGGTGAAAAAAAATCAGTTTAGAAGGATCTACATGATCTCCGTGGCAACCAGCCGGAACGACGTACAAGATCGATTAAGAGGTTTTAGGGTTGCAAATTGTAAAGCCGTCACAGGCACCGTGGTGATCCGCTGAGTCCGATTCGCCAAGTTGCAAGTTAATGGACACGAGATTTCTGATGGGGTGTTAGTCTCAAGGAAATTCCGTAGTGGCGGCGTCCGGCAAACCGAAGGAGTTTCGTGGCTGTTACTTTCTATGTGAAGATAAAGTTGACCAGTCAAATCAAAGGAGGGGTAATCCTACGTGGAACCATCCAACATCAAAAATTAAATGACCACGACCCGGAAAAGGATAAGGCAGCAAACCGGACTCTTCCGCCGTACACGCAGCGCCGTGGGTTTTTGACTCGCATCTTCTGCGGTGGCCCGTTTTGGATCCGACATGTCCACTTGCGGCAGGGGTACAGCTGAATCCATAACTGAAGCTTTATTTCTGTCCGCCTCCGCCTGCCTCAAGTCGCCGGATCACCCCCGTCCTGCCTGCCTGCTCGTGGCCTCTGGTCATCACCTATTCGCCATCCCGCCGGCCTCTGCATTGAGTCGCCGGCTGCCGAGCACAGCGAATCGGTGTCCGCCTCAACATCCGTTGCCGGCGGGCTGTCTCTTCGTCTTCAAACTGGCTCTGTGCATTTTCTGCCGCCTTAAAGCCGCGGCCGGCGGTCGGTGCCGGGCCACTTTGGACTCGCCTACCTTCACCTCCTCTGCCGCGCCCGCCGCCGGTTCATCACACGGCCAGCCGTCGTTGAATTGCCGGCCCGAAGCCGTCCGGTTCCTGAGCGCCTGATGTTAAAATGACGTTGTCCTTCGCCAGATTGTCCGTGGGCCGCTTTGCCACGGTTGCATCTCCGTTCGGTCTCCAAAGCACCGCATCAACCCGCCGCCTGGCCTTGGGCTCCTTCGCCCTCACGCGCCACCGTCATGGTCTTGACCCGCCCGTGCATTGAGCCGGCCTTACCTGTTGCCTCTGCCGCAAACTGCCGCGCCTCACCTTGGTCGCCTGGCCGATTCCGCCCGGTGCGCCACGGGCGTCTTGCTGCCTCTCCACCCATCGCCGGTTTACATCGCCTCTCAGCCCTCTGTCAGTTCACTGCTCCGCCTTCGTCGGAGAACTTCCCGAGCTGCTGTGTCGGAGTTGTCCCGCTCCTCAAAGTCACTACCATGGCCGGCCTCCTCCATCTAGAGCCGCCTAGCTGCTTGCGCTACGCTTCGTCTCCACCTCCACAAGTCGCCAAGACCGACAAGAATTCTGTACATGTGCAAGTCATCCGAGGCTACGGCCTAATCCGCCAGAGCTCTACTGCTACTCCCAGGCCGTGGGAATCAACAGTCTGCTGCTACCTTGTTAACCTGGCGTGAAGAATAGTCAAATACCGGAAAATCAACTAGTACGTGATCAAAACTAGTTTTGAGTGCTACTAGATCAGATTACTACATCCATCCAAGTCAGGAAAGTCCAAGAGCTGTTGCCGGATCATCATCAGGCTATATTCCGCTCTAATACGCCGTGCCTGCCGGAGCCCGTGCCCGCTGAACCGGCAGCAGCAGCCGCGCCACTCCAACCCGTCGCCGGTTCAGCCGCGCCTCGCCTCCTCTGGGTCGTCATCATTGACCCGCAGCCGCGTCACTCCAACCCGTCGCCGGCTCAAGCCGCGCCCTGCCTCCTTTGGGTCGTCATCATTGACCCGCAGCCGCGCTTCTTCAACCCACCACCGGAGCCGTCCTCCGAGCCGCTACTCATGCTGATGCCTTTTTCTACGACTGCAAAACCACCGCAGACCGGTTACTACCGTTGCCGCTGTGACGTGTGTGTGACTCGCCGAAGCTCCACCCCCGTCAAACTGCCCTGGCCTTTGTTTCAAGATGACACCATCGATCCGCGGCCTACACGGACAGTGAGTTGCCCTGGCCTCACCATCGTCTCCTATGCAGCACGGGTCGCTTATGTTCCAAATTGCCGCTGCCTTAAGCCGGCCATGTCCCCGCCGTAACCTGGCGCCCCTGTGCGTCTTGTCTTGCTCTGAGCCGGAGACCCGCCTCCGTAGCTGCAGGTTGTGATTCATACATTTGGGTACCTTGAGCCTGAATACGCTGCTACAGGGAAAGTGACTACAAGGGTTGACGTTTTGTCATATGGCGTCATTCTAACGGAGATGATTATTGAAAGGAAGGTGCTGGATAATTCATTACCTGAGGACGAAACACGTTTTGTAAACAATCTTCAGAAGAAATATGCTTGACAAGGAAAAGTTTAGAAAAGTCCAGAAAAGTCGCCTCCTCTTCTACCATGGTCTTTAAGCCATCGTCAGTCGTTTCAGAAGCATTCTCGTCGCTGCAGTTTTCGTAGCTGTCTACATCCACTACCGTGGCTCTGTCTTCAAACCGCCGCGAACGAGCTACCCCCGCTGCCGGGATAAACCGGCCCAATTGCCATGAGCCGCGGCCGTTCTCAATCCGTCCCTCGCATATCTTGGCCGAGACTCTCTTCACCAGCAAAACACCGTTATTCAATCCACGCCGGTTCCGCTTCTAAGCCGTCCGTGCTACCTTGCGGGAAGATTCGGCCGCTGCTTTGAATCGCCAAGACCATCGCGGCCCCGCCTCCGCTGGCACCCGTTGACTCCGCCGACGTCACCCGAGTTGACTCCGCTGCCGCACTCACTATGGTTCGCCGCCATAAATGCCAGGTGGGGTTCGTTTTTGTCGTGACCTGCCCGCGTGCGCCAGCCTCTAGCACTGCTCCTTCCCCGATAACTGTGAACCGGCTGATTGAATTAACCCTTGACCCGGTGGCGATTTATGGGCATGGACACTAACAAGGAACAAAGGACTTTGCTCAAATTATGGGCATGGATCCTAGGGCAGGAACCTTTGCTTCCCCTATTATTGCTCTGCCCGGAAAGAAGGAAACAAAAGGATAATGTAGCCGGTGAAAAAAAGGGGTCGTGAAAGCAGTAAAATTCGGACCAGTTGGAAAACCAATGACGACGGACATGACTGGATCGACGTCCCATGAAAAGATCAGGTGCTATCCATCTTATTTAGTTTTTCAATATGCTTTAAAATTCCTTCGGGAACAATTGCCTTCCCCTTAATATGTTTGTTCCATGATCATGGCAGAGACAATAAGATCATCTGTCATCCAAATACATCAGGACAATTATTCACCATCGAAGTGGAGTTATATGGCGGATATGGAGTGCATGTCATCATCATTTTTCACTAATATTTATCCATGCTGCCGTGCTCAACGGAAGTGCTTATGCTGCCACCCTTGCGGCCCGGTTTACATCAACACACCGGGCCGCACCTGTTTGCATGAGCTATTTATTGAGTATGACCAAGTCACACCTTGGGTAGCCCGGTTTTTCTTCCAATATATTGGAGGCAGATTATCGTTCAGCTGCTGTCTTCACTCGATAGATCAATGGACATGCGCACAAATTGCTGCCACTACAGTTTGGTCAACTTCAAACAACCAGTTGGAAGGAACCATTGGCCGAGTTGCTGACACGGTTCATACGGGGTCATTTATAACCCACTGCAGTCACCTCAATCTTCTGTGGATTCACATCGCGTTATTAACACCGATGATATATACCTTCTGCTATGGTCAAGTATGGAGAATCTCAAGACAACTCCTTGAGTCATCTTAAGACTCGGGGGCTATGATGATATGACGCAGCAAGTCTTGCCTGTTTCAGCAAATTCAAGTGCCCCAGGATGTTGAAGGGAAACCCAGTCCCGGAGGCTACTGTTATATTGATGAAAATATAAAGGCCGTTAGAAATATTTCGGCTCACAATGATATTTCCGGTTTATAATCCAGTTCAAGAGAAATCTATTCTCCCACAAAGCTCTGAAGCGCTCAAATCCGGTTTAAAAAATGTCCGGTTTAAAAAGGAATTAACTTCTCGCAAGTTCGAGTTGAAAGGTCGTCAGAAAATTTCCAGCCAAAAATGAAGATTCCGGTTTGCAATCCGGTTTAAGGGAAATTTGTTCTCCCACATAGCTTGGAAGCTCTCAATATCCGGTTCAAAATCCCGGTTCAAGAAGGATTTATCTCTTGCAAAAAGTTAAAGGGTGCCAAAGAGGACCTGCTGCCATGATGCGCGGTTCAAACATGGGTATCATGCCTTATTGGATTATCATTTATTGATCACTTGGGGACTTGGTCATGTCTGAACCATAGTCACACCTCTTGATCGGCGCAATGCCACAATATCACTTGGGGGCTTTGGTCGTGTCCGAACCAATGCAACACCTTTTGATAGGCGAAAGCCACCAGATCACTTGGGGACATGGTCAAGTCTGAACTAGTCACGCCTCTTGATCGGCCTAAGGCCACAGAATCACTTGGGGGCTTGGTCGAACTCGAACCATTGCCATGCCTTTTGATCGGCATAAATGCCACGGTTTCATTTGGGGACCTGTCTGACTTGAACCATCGCCACACCTATTAGGGGGCTTGGTCCTGTCTGACCATGGTAACACCATCTGATCAGCTCAATAAAGCATCTTTTTTCCAAACGGTTTTATCGTTGCCTTTTGCTTCAGTCTTTTTCTTAAATGACTATTGTTTTTGTTGCGTTCTTTAAACCGACAAGCATTTTAAATCCGGTTCAACTGTCAGTTACAGATTGACGGAACACGATTAAATCATAATCCGGAGACTATCAGCCCGGTCTGGTTTCGACTATAAGTTGCCAGCATATATTTGGATTGCGTCATTGGAATCATGCGCTCATAAATCATTGGATTATATTATTCAAATCTTCAAATAGCCAACATGGCTGGATTATTATTACGGTTATCAATAACCAGTATTATGATTAAGGTTTTCAAAGTCGCTTTAGCGCAATGGCTATCATATTATCAATGGATATGATTTATTCTGCAATTGAAGGAATAGTCCCGGGTCGCTGCAGGCTTACGACCTGACACTTGGGGGCTACATTATTCAACTTAAGATTATATCAAATATGCAAGTCTCATGCCGCTGCAAGCATGCACCATGACACTTGGGGGCTAATGCAAAGTCATTTTTTGCTCACCTTATTGAAGACCCGACTCATCACATCGTAATGAGCCGGCCCTTGGGGGCTACCAATTGCTCCTGTCAACAATTCAAGGTACAAAGCTTTTTATTCATTATATTGAAGGGTCCACTGCTCAGTTGGGAAAACACAAGGCTCTTAACCGTGTGGACGTGGATTCAAGCCCCATGATGGGGTTACATCATATGATGTTATTTTTCATTTAAGTATATATCAAGTCCCAGCTCAATATTATCTTACTGAGCCGGCCCTTGGGGGCTACACCGTTGCTGTTCAAATATTACATGATTATATTTACAAAGTCCCTGCTCATTATTACATAATGACTCGGCCCTTGGGGGCTACATTGGTTGAAGTTTTATGAGCATCAAGCAATTACAAGTCCCAGGTTGCTGCAAGCATGACAACCTGGCACTTGGGGGCTACATATGTGGAATACTCGATTTCTTCAAGATTGTGATATTTATATTGAAGCAAGTCTTAAGCTGTTGCTATGCTACCTTCTTAAGACTTGAGGGCTACAAGTGATAGTCATATAAGGAGGGGTAGGGCTCCCCAAAGAGGGACAAGCTACAAGCAAGAAGAAACAATCTTAGGGCTAGACACAAAGAGGAGAGCCGGTTTACGGTGACTCCCTCGTGATGATAATGAGACCTAGCCTCAAACAGCATGTAGGGTTTTTACCGGATGATGTTTCCCGGGGCCCGAAGCTGTCTAAATCCCTATCTTGTGTTGCGTCTCTCGATTCCGCTCAACCCCTCTCAAGCTACCACATAGATGCGTTGGCCTCGCGACTAAGTCCTGACACTAAAGACATCTGCCGTGACAAAACCATGACAGAATATGTATTGATAATGGATGGGCATGGCATCTCGAGTTATATGATGAGTAAACTAAACAGATGGCGGTGCAACAAAGTACAAGAAATGCAAGACATCATATGCAAGATACGCGCAATCAATAAAACCTTGACAAATTAGAACAGGCACCTTGATGGGTGAACAGGACAGGCCATCTGCCTTTGAGTCCTCGAGGTTAGAATAGTCATTACGATGATATTCTGAACAAGAATCAACAGGTGGGGAGCATACGAGTTTCATTGCTTCCAGAATGGCACTCAATGCCTTGGTGCCAATTTTGTAAGTCATTGAAGTGTTCCACAATATTCTTCTGATGCGCAGATTCTGATATTCACTGTAATTGCGTATAATATCTAAGAACCATGAAAACATAAATAGTTGTGAGATTATCTTTGTAATGCAGATGATATTCTAATATAGGGGCGCCCCTGTAAACACTTGTGCGCTATCACTGTATTCTGATGAGAGAGCTCATGTGTGCTGTAATATGGTGCGTGAATTTATATAATCTGGCACAAGTACAAAAAAAAATAGGCTCCAGAAGTTAGGATAGCTGGCAGATGATAGGTTCATAATATACTGTATAGAGAGTTTATTGCCAAACCATGATAACAAGAGCACACAGCAACTAGGCAGATCATAGTGTACAAAACAAGGGTACACCATAACCACGATATATAAATCGGGAAAGTGGAACTGGCTTGAAAATACGGTGTTGTATTGCCGCTAGTAATTGAAAGCCTATCGATCACGTACAGGCCAGCTCTATCGAACATGGTAAAGAAGAGCAAGCAAATTTTGGATAATAAAATGTTGGTTGCGCAGTGCCCACACATGATGAACCAGAGCGCATTAAGAATGCAACTCCCAGCTGTCTCTCGACCATTTCAGGCGGTTGGATGAAGATCCTACGTCTCCTAACCCTTCTTCTTCCTCGTCTCTGATTCTTCCCATACAGAACTCCACACGGGCCGCCGGCCGGACCACTGGCCCCCACCGCCTATGTTCCTCCGCCACCCCCACCCCCACCCCTGCCCCAACCCCCACCCGCGTCGAGTTTTCTTCGTTCGGCGAGGCCCCACAACCACCCGCGCCCCTTCGATCGCACCAACGAACTCCGGCGAGCTCTGAAAAATTGACTGACCCAATTTTGAAATTTAGTCTACTGTGATTTAACTAGTGTGGAATATAAAAAGGGAAAACCATAAGCATTGGGAGTATAGTGTTGAGCGTGCCATGGTGGATCTGAAGGTGCAAACCGGACAAAGGTAGCTTCGCAACCAAGACAAGAAAACAGAGTAAAGCAGTGGCGATCTATTTTCTTGCTACGATAAATAAGATGAGCAGATACGAAATAGTACCACCTCTGGTGCGGCGTCGTGTACGCATCTGCTGAGAATTTGATGATGCTGCGGTAGCGATGGCTGTCGGCAGCGTGGAAGCAGATCTAGGAGGGTAGACGGTGGCGGCAGGGCGCGGTGGACGAGACGGTCGTAGGAGCGGCGCCGGCAAGGTGGACGACAGCGGGGATGAAGCGAGAGGACGGGATGCAAGGATCCCGGTCCGAAGGCGTGGATGAGAGAGGTCGATCTCTTGTAATGGACGGCAGCGGCGGGGTATCAGCTCCGGCATGGTGGAGGAGGACGGCGGTGGATGGGGTGGCGGACGGCGGCGGACGGAGGAGGGTGGGGTGGAGAGGGTGTTTTGGCGCCCACGGAGTATGAATGGAGAAAAGGGAGGTAGAGAGAAAGGGGGGAACCATGTATTCAGGGCGCGCTTGTCTCAAATGTGAGGAAATTTACAAACTTAGCCCTCGTTTCAAATTTCTACTACATCACAGCAACATTAGTCGGTTGGGGATAGGATGGTAATCTCGTATACACTGAATATTTGCCGACGAGAGTTTGTTTTTGGCGCCCACCGTGTATGAATATGAATCAGGGAGGGAGTCGATTTCGGCCGAGGACACACTGTGTTTCGGCACCCACCGTGTATGAATTCGGAGAGGCGGTTACGTCACGTTTGGTTGAAATTACAAACCTACCCCTATCGAAACCTATAGAAATCCAGCAGATAGGCTTTGCGTGGCAGGGATAGGCAGTAGTGATTTCCATCTCGCAGATTTTGGTTTTGGGCGGTTACTACGACTTTCCCCGCTTCATTCAAATTTTGTAGAGTGCATGTTTACCGTGCCAACTCAATTCGAATCCCGTTCGTATTCTTTTTTTTTCGGGCGGGATCCATTTTCAATTGGAATTACATTCTATATACATCATTTTTTATATATACTTTCAAAAGCACAACACCATTTATACATAAATATGGTTTACAAATGGCATGATCTCAGATTCATAAGGTTGTATCCATCAATTTGGATTTTCAAATATTTGAAACCACTTTATGTTGAAATCCAATGTATGCATTCCTAGCTAACTGTCTCCAATTAATGTGTGTTTCATGCGGGGTTTTTTTACTTCTCAAACATGTATAATGTGTTTCACACACGCAACATATAGTGTAATCCCGTTTAGACATTAATTGCATATAAACCATGCATTGTTGAATCTATGGATCACCAATATTGATAAAGTATATAACATTACACGTGTGCCCAAAGTCAAATGAATATGCATGTTTGATACACCAATTTGCGTTATGATATTATCGATGTCGTGATCTCCAGTTTAAATATTTGTATCCCCTTTAATCCAGATATTCGTCTCATATAGCTATCACTCATGCTTATATAGGACTATCTCTCTAGACCTATACGCGTCCATCGTCTCTCAGTTATCTCTCGTGCTACCTGTATGTCGACAATGATCTTTTATCTTCATAACACACTGACTGTACTCTCTCCCTTGACCTTCATCACTCTATCTCTCTCTAAGTATATCTCACTCCCTGCTATGTGTGTCTAACTATGATTCTCCATGTGGAATCTCTTTCTCTCACACAAACACAAAACTTTGTCTCCCGGGGTCTCATTTCTCTCTACTATTCCCATGTGTGCCGCTCGCACACCCCTCATACAGAGATGTCTTTCGCTCCTTAGATATGAGAACCTACGACTCTTCCTCTTCAGTATCTCTTTCTCACACACAAACACAAACTCTGTCTCCCAAGGTCTCATATTTCTCCATTATTCTCTTGTATGTCGCTCACACACACCCTCTCTCCCTAGAGATATCTTGCATTCCCTCATATGTCCCTGTAGCTATCACTCTCATTGTGAAATATCTTTCTCTCTCACAGACACAAAACTCCGTCTCTCTGGATCTCATTTCTCTCTGATATCTGTTTGTATGTGACTCACATGCACCCTCTCTCTATCTCTCTCACACCCACACACATAAACCAGCCTTCTCATCCACTCGACTCCTATCTCTAACGCACACTAGCTAGCATCTTTATCTTTCTATTTATCTATTTCTCCATCAACCTTCTTTCTCGCCCTCACTCTTGATTCCTATCAAGCACACTACATATGTTTCTCTCTACATGCAGTAAAGTGCCCTCTCACACACATATATAACTTCACCCTTTGAACCACCCGACGGTCATCTCCAACACCCAAACTAGCGGATGTCCCTCTAGCTATCATCTCCATCTCTGTATCTATCTGTAGTTTCTCTGTCAACATTTCTTTCTCGCACGGAGTCTTGCTTCCTATCACCCACACTATATATGTCTCTCCATACATATGCATTTATAGGTTGATCTCTTTTGCACAATCGTTGCGCCTCACTCCCTCTGCTCGCCATAGATGCATGCTCCAGCCCACGCCAGTATCTCTTAAAGACAAAAACACATGCTCAATTGTCGGGCCTTCTTCCCTGCATTCTCACATGCATGCATATTGTCATATTGATCCGTCTCTCCCATCTCGTTGATCTTATGACTTATGTCTTCTTTCTTTTATCTCGATCATGCGCGCGCGCACACACACACATCCCACGTATACATGTATACATCTCACACATGCACGTTCAAGGTCTCTATGTCTCCATACGTAGTTAATTACCCTCAATCCTAACGCCACATCGAATTGTTCTCCTCTTTTGTGCACATAACTTCTGCCTGGATGGGTAAAACACACACTCACACTTAACGTTCTCCTTCTAGCTACCCCCCCTCTCACTCTTCCCCTATATCCTCGAAACCAATAAGACCATCCCTTTGTTTAATTCCCGCCTACATGCACCATCGATATATAGTAGTCTTCCTCGGTGTCTCTCGAACAAACACGTTCTCTCGATGTCGACTCCTCTCACACGCACACACCTTCTCTTCCCTCTCTACGGGCATTTTCTCTCTCGCACCCCATCGTTGGTGGCCTCTGCCATACACATCAACTTTCTATGATGAAGCCATGCACACTTAAATTACATCCGCCACAGAGGACCCCGCGACACACACACACACACACACACGCGCACCCCCCGCCCACACACACACTAAGACTCCATCTCTCTCTCTCTCACACACACACACAAAC
>NC_041393.1:476605615-476629001 GCF_002162155.2 Triticum dicoccoides | reverse complement strand
CACTAAGACTCCATCTCTCTCTCTCTCACACACACACACACACAAACTAAGACTCCATCTCTCCTCTCTCTCTCACACACACACACACACACTCACACCACACACACACTAAGACTCCATCTCACACACACATGCTCTAGGCGGAGCATTTGTTCCTACCACCCTTCATCCAACCTTACCCATATGATAAACAATCACATTTATTTACTTGCATAACATGAAAAAATTCCACTTTACTTTAGTAGTTAGCAAACTTATCATTTGTACCCTTATAAAAAATGAGTTGGCGATGATGGTGTGCCTACCATCTTGTAATACAGATCGTATGATCTATATATGATGGATAGAAAGCAAACTATGATAATTTTACAAAGGATACCCGCACCTCTCTCCACATCATTATCTCCTGCAACCTCATTGCTCAGCAATTAAAAAAGGGATAAGTCTCTGGAACAATCTAGCATGCATGGTGGCCGCTGCCGCCTGCCGGCTCCGTCCATCCCCATGCCTCCGCCCATTCTGACCACCAGTCACCACCACGCTCCACTCGTCCTCGCTTTTATCTCTCATCTTTCATTTTTTCGATGACATTCTAGAGATACCAGTTTTCCGATAAAATTCTCGAGATATCATTAGTTTTTACACATGGGATTACTCCTGCATGGGTCAATCACAATAGGTGTTTTGTAAAAAAAATGCATATTGATGTTCCGTGGAATGCACGAGAATCTTGCTTGTAATTATATAACGCAAATCACGAGCAGGAAGTGACATTTTTTGACACAACCACGTTAACATGGCCATGTAAATCACTAGCCAATGTAAATACCATTATACTTATATCCCGATGCAAAAGGTTGAGTACATGTCCGAAGAGTAGAGTCGCACACACGCACTCTGTCTCTCAGAATCTCACACACACACACAAGTTATGTGATGCCCACTTAAGTAGACACGTATGTTACAATTTGTGCACCCGCGGGTACACATGATGATGCGCATTTATTTAAGTCGGAAGGCGAACCCAAATAGTAGCTGCATTCATTCCCCTCCCTCCGCCTCTTCTCTGGTAGCCGTCGCCCGGTAGCCATGGGCCGGCCGAAGGTAACAACATACGCCATACTCCCGCCGGAGCGGCGCTTTAATATGGAAATTTTAGTGGTCATGCATGCATCTTTTTGTGCTAGCACTCCTATATAAGGGTTGACCGGTCGCTTCCCGCGGACGTGCGCGGGCGGTGGAAGAGGAAGGAGAAGGGAAGCGGGCTGTGGAGTAACGTTTTTTACCACAATTTCTTAGGAAGCTGAGTGCAATAATTGAGTAGTTTTGCAAACTACTAGTACTACACCTGAAATGGTTCAAAACCTATACTCCCTTGACAGCGCGCGCTTCCCGCGTGAAACGGTCAGCGTCACCCTGGAGCGTCAGTGCCGCATTAATTCCCAGCCAGAGCGGAGGCGACCTCTCACTGGCGCCGGCTTTGAAGTGGCGCGACGACCAAGAGAGCGCCGCTTCACGGTGCACGCGACTACTCCGCGTCGAGACTGGCCATAGGCCCTGTTTGGATCCATGGGTTAGAGTTAGTTTGAGCTAGTTGGGGCTCAAATAGCCCTAAAGTATCCAAGCATGAGGGTCTAAATTGGAGCAAGTTGCACCGAACCCACCAAAAAAACTATCCCACCCAAGAGGTGCTAACTCGAGATAGTTCTCATTGGGACCACTGAAAAATCACTTTTCTCTCTCCATGAAGTGCATTTATTGTCAATCTAACCCTGTCACCCAAACACCTCTTTGGCTACAGTTAGTTCAGGGTTAGTCATGAGTTAGTCTAACCTCTAGCTAAGTTAGACTATCAAACAGGAGCAGTATAGGACATGCAAGTTGCTCAAAGCATACAGGCAAATTCGTACGTCAAAGGATTTTTTTTTCTTTTTGAAAACGGAATGTGAAAGGAATTTTTTTAGAATGCTCTTGGCATGTCGCTAACATGTGATAGTTAACCGACATCAATAGATGGCAGAAATGCCAGCCCGCCGCACTTTGATAGAGACAAGGAGGGAGAAGCGATACAGGCTACTGGATTACTAGAGATAGGTGTCGCACGGAAGCCAAGAAATATGGTGATAGCGTGGGTTAGCCATGTACTACTAGTATGATGTAACTACACTGGGCTATCGTGTTTCGTACTCTTCCAGTCCACTGTGGAGATGATTGGTTAATTTTATATCGCTGAATAATATTAAATATTATGAGTGCAGACGCTCCACCACGAGGTTCCTTGCTCCTTCTCGGTCGTCCGGAATCTATGTTCTTCCACTCTATTTTTTACGTGAGCTTTGTTCATCCTTTTGCCAACACGCGAGACATCTAGCATCAAGGTGCACGTGTTATGCAAGGATCATTCCATCTATATGAAGAACACGTGGGACTGGAACTACGAGACGGACATGTACCCAGGAGTGGACGTACGAACCTGAGTAATGTAGCGCAGTAAGTGAATTAGAAAGGCACAAATGGTATGAATATGCGTGGCATATAGGGTGTGTTTGGTTGCGTTCTCGTCTCAACATAGTTGTTCCCTCTTCATGCATGCTCAACTCAACACCCCTCTTCATGCATGCTCTCTTCATGCATGCTTCTAGTGTATTTGTGCTAAACTAGTGTGGACTCATGCACCCTCCATACACTCTACCAAACACCCAAAAGTAGGTCGAGAAGGGAACTCTTGGGCGGCATTTGTCTCTTACTACGTAATACCACCAAATGTTGTACGTGCAATGCACGGTGATGTTATGGAGTACGTGCCTAAGTACTCTACTACTACTATATTAGTTGGAGGCACATATTAACTTTTATATTTGTTTATGTGTATGCCCCGAGACCTTCCAACTAGACGTGTCTTTCTCTCCAGGTCGCACTTTGTATCGTTCATACCACTAAGTACTACTACGTGTGGTCTCCGACCCTGAAGTGGAAGAAGTGGAGACGCTGTACCATGTTGTTGTTTTTACGCTGGGCTCTACTACGCTGTTCATGTCCCACTCCTTTCGCTGGCGTGTGGGACATCCAGCACGTGTCGTGTTTGGCACCCTTCGTCGTAAGAGTTGAAACGCTAGCATTCATCAGAAATAAAAAATAATTATAAATCGGCAGTGATCCTATTTTTTTGCAAACCAATCAGTAGTGATACTATACCACGCGGTTTCCTTTCTCGATATCGGAAAGAATACTTCCGTTCGCCAACATGTGGGATGTCGACCATTCTGGTCCACTTGCCATGCACGTAGAACTCCAAGGGAGAGTCACCCAGGTCGTCGCGCCGCAGTAACAATGACTAATGAGCCGTCAAATCACAGGCCCACTTCCCACTTTGAAGTTGCTCGGATGAAGGAACCATCATGACTTCGTTGAATTCCGCTTCTTGAAGAAAACTACTGTACCGGCAGTACTGCTAGCTACAGTAGTTACTCCAACAGAGGCCTCCTTTGGTTCGTAGGATAGGAATATGAAAATCATAGGAAGTGAGATGACATGCCTCTCAATTCCTATAGAGAAAGAGATGCCATTTGATGCTTATGATAGGAATTTTTCCATTTAGTCTAGGATAATGAACTGGTAATTTGCTCTAAAATACAGTAGTAACTAGTAGTACTGGTACATGCTCGTACTCAGACACAGACACACACACACACTAACTACTAGTACTACTACTTCTCACATGCTGGCCAGACGCCGTCGTTCTCCTTCCCGGCTTTGTTGGCGACACCCCACCGTGCTTGGACTCCGCCGACCTCTCCGCAGCAACGCGTGCGTCCTTTTCTTTCTTGCGGCGGCGGGCCTCTCTTTTCTTGAGTGCTTTCTGACTTTTCCACTCCCTCCGTGCGGCTTTGGCCGCCTCTTGCTCTACCGCCCATTCGGCCTTGGCATCTTCAAATTCCTCCCACATAGTTGTGAGGTCGCGAGCAGCGATGAACTCGGCACGGCGGGATGCCATCGCTTCCCTACCATTTTGTGTGCGGTCGTGGGCGGCGAGGAACTCGGCACGGCGGGATGCCATCGCTGCCTTACCGGTTAGTGTGTGGCGCGGTGGCATGAACGACGCTTGGTGAGAGCTCTGGGGTGGAGTGGCCGGACAACCGTATAGTGCATTGGTTTGTCAAGAGCTCAAGGACAGAAGACGAAGCAAATTTGGATTCCCCTTCAATCCTGGTCATTTATTACCGAGTAAAATGCATTGGCGGTCATCGAACTTGTCTTGATAGCTCACTTTGATCATTGTATACGAGATATGGTGATTATACGGTCATCGGCTCAGCGTATAGCTCCGTATTTGTCTGGTTGACCAGTCAAACAGGCCGCATGCACCTCATCAGCTCGTGTTCTTTATCTATCTACACGGGCCTACCTGTCAATGGAGAAAGAAATACTGTAAAAACCAAAATTATGCGTATGTTGGGAATCAAACCACGGACTCGTCGCTGCAACGCACCCTCGTCAGCCAAATGAAAATGTAATACTTCGCGTCAGACACTCACACACACGCTGTCAAAGCATGCTAATGTATGCACGTCGCCCTCTAAATCAAAGTCCTGCTCATGGCGCAATGCAAACGGCGAGCCCATCACCTGCGCGCCCCGGCGGTGCCTAACATTACTGTTTAGATGTTTGATGGAGGCCTACGCGAACACCGAGCATGTATTCACCTGGCTCAACACCAATGGTCATACTTGGACCGCCTTGCTCATGTATATCGTCCATCACAACGACAATCTATAAAATAGCCTAAGCTAGAGAGGGTACTATGGTAGTATGGTACGGAGTATGTACTATCGTGAGCGACTGATCTTTGTGCCACTACACACCGAAACCCCTTCCATCGCTAGCGTGCGCTTCCCGCCTGAAACGGTCACCATCTCTCCAGAATGTCAATGCCGCATTCACCGGACTTAACTGCAGGTGCAATTGGTGTGTCACTGATATGCGGGCCAGATGCCCGTTGGGCCCACATGTCAGTAACCCAAAAGCATCTGCAGTTAGGTCACTGAAGCAGTGTCTGCATTCATGCCCGACGAACCAACTCCGGCGCCAGTTGTCCATCCGTCTGCCGCGGCTCATTGCCATTCTCCCGCTATATTAACTTGAGCCACAGCTCCCAGCCATAGCCAAAGACCCACACGTATTCTCCTCCGGTCCCTTCCTTCTGTCGGCACCACTTCAACCATGGCCTCCTTGTCACGCCCAATATGCGATACTACCCTAAAGAGACTCGAAGGTCCCACCAAGGATAGAACCGCATATTGAAATGCTTTTGCAAGGTGGATATCATTACATCAACATTACATAATAGATGGGGATACATACAAAAGGCATACAATGCCACACGAATACAACATCATCTTACATAAGAGCACCATCCGACTACGGATGAAACACAAACAGAAACTCAAACGACATCCACCCTGCTAGCCCAGGCTGCCGACCTGGAACCTATCCCCTGATCGAAGAAGTAGAAGAAGAACTCCAAAACAAGCAAACATCGCTCTCGCGTCATGATCTTCGCAAAACCTGCACCTGCAACTGTTGTTGTAGTAATCTGTGAGCCACGAGGATTCAGCAATCCCATTACCATGGGTAACAAGACTAGCAAAGCTTAATGGGAAAGGAAGGGGTAAAGTGGTGAGGTTGCAGCAGCGACTAAGCATATATGGTGGCTAACATACGCAAAAGAGAGCGAGAAGAGAGCAAACGGCACGATCGTGAAGCTAGCAATGATCAATAGGTGATACTAAACTCCTACTTACGTCAAACATAACCCAAAACCGTGTTCACTTCCTGGACTCCGCCGAAAAGAGATCATCACGGCTACACACACGGTTGATGCATTTTAATTCGAATCTGGTGTCAAGTTCCCTACAACCGGATATTAACAAATTCCCATCTGCCACATAATCGCGGGCACAGCTCTCGAAAGATTATACCCTGTAGGCGTGTCCCAACTTAGCCCATCACAAGCTCTCACGGTCAACGAAGGATGTTCCTTCTCCCAGGAAGACCCGATCAGTCTCGGAATCCCGGTTTGCAAGACATTTCGACAATGGTAAAACAAGACCAGCAAAGCCGCCCGATGTGCCGACAATCCCGATAGGAGCTGCACATATCTCGTTCTCAGGGCAACACCGGATGAGACATCCTATGAGTAAAACGAGCCCTCAAGTTTCCCCGAGGTGGCCCCGCAGTCTACTCAGTTCGGACCAGCACTTAGAGAAGCACTGGCCCGGGGGGCTAAAATAAAGATGACCCTCGGGTTGGCCGACCCAAGGGAAGGGTATAGGTGGTGGTAAGGCAAATGGTAAAACCAAGGTTGGGCCTTGCTGGAGGAGGTTTATTCAAAGCGAACTGTTAAGGGGGTCCCATAAATCACCCAACCGTGTAAGGAACGCAAAATCAAGGAACATAACACCGGTATGACGGAAACTAGGGCGGCAAGAGTGGAACAAAACACCAGGCATAAGGCCGAGCCTTCCACCCTTTACCAAATATATAGATGCATTAATTAAATAGAGATATTGTGATATCCCAACATAATCCTGTCCACCATGGAGCAATCTTCAACTTCACATGCAACTAACAACGCTCTAAGAGGGGCTAAGCAAAGCGGAAACATAGCCAAACAACGGTTTGCTAGGAAGGGTGAAAAGGTTAGAGGCTGACATGGCAAATTGGGAGGCTTGAAGAACAAGTGATAGGTAGCGCAGCATAGCGATAGCACGAACCAACTAGCATAGCAATGATAGTAGTGAGATCCAAGGTGATGGTCATCTTGCCTGAAATCCCGCTAGGAAGAAGAACGAGTCCATGAAGAAGATGGAGCCACGAAGACGAACCAAGCGTAGACGAACGAATCCTCACGATCACAACAGAACGGGAACTATCGAGAAGAAGCACACAACATGGTAAACACACCACACATAGACATGGCATGATGCTCAACCAATTATGATGCATGACAAGGCTACATGAATCTACTCATGGCAAGAGATGATGCATACAAGAGCAACACACCAAAGCAAGTTTAAATGAGGCCGGAAACAACATAGAACTAATCCGGTAAGTCCTCATATGCAAATTTAGAAATTGGTCCAGAACTGAACAAACCTTCTGTTCAAGTTGTTAAACAGCAAGTTAAGATGCACCAAGATGATCTACACGAGATTCTAGTCAAGTTACATATAAAGTTCATTTAATTCGGAGCTACGGCCTAGAAGATATGAGTAAAACAAGTTAAACATGGCATTGATGCAAAATACATTCAAACATCAAGCAAACACTCAAAAACAAGGATGCAACATGATAATATGAAACTTCATTCAAAATCAAGCAAGTTTCATATAGAGCACACTCAAAACAGAGCAACGGTTCAACACATACACTCTATACAAGTTTAAAGGACAAGTTGTCCAAAACAGCAACTAGGCATCTAGCAAGCATCAAAACAATATGCTAATGCACCTCAATGTGAAATCAAAAGGCACGGACATGAAGTACAGGTAAAGCAAGACAAAACATGAACACTGAGATATCTCCATAAAACACTATAACATGCTCAAAAGGACCTGGCAAGATTGCAAATAATAACAGTTTACAGACTTGGCGGAAATAACATCAGGTTGCAATGTTTAGAGCTATCAAACAACATGTCACAGGAACTTAACATGGCAAACAAAGGTATGGAATGTTAATACTGAAGACAAAGAACAAAACTCCCTTACTTAACTAATTCCAAAGATCAACAGAAAACATGGTAGCACCAATGCAAACATGGCAAGTGATATGACAGATTCAGACATGGTAGGAACAACAATAAGTAGGCATGTTGGTGAGCTTGTGCAAGTCATCACAGTAAGAAGACATGTTTGTGAAGCTACGCATGGCAAGATAAAGTTCATAGGATGCATGGATCACTAGCAAAGCTCATGGCAAAACTGACCTTAATGTTAACAGGCTGACAAACATTATTTAGCAATTTGAGAGCAAGATTACAACAAGCTACATCAGGTTATAAATGCAACCAGGGGCATGGATGGATAAAGAATGACATGTATAACAAAACATCCTTAGTGAACATTTCCAGATTATGCATAGAATAACCTGTAGCAAAAGGTTTACATAGCATCAGGATATAGCAGATTCAGCCTAGCAAAACAGTAACAGCAAGTACCCTACTTAACAAGCTCGATGCACTCATTACAAGACCCACAAAAATACATGGATATCACCACTGTGAAGATGGCATGATGTATCTCAAAACTTATGTAGACATCAAGCTCATAGGATGCGCACACAAAATGCAATAAAAAAGAAAAAACAGCAAGTTCTGTTAACACACAGAAGATTACATCATATAGAACTCTTGCAACGATGATTAGGGCATCAAGATTTATTTAAACAAGCATGACAGAATGGAACAAAATGAAGAGCATCTCATGGTGAACATTTGGATACATCATGCACACAAAACAGACACACATGCACAAAGTTGCGTACAATGCCATATGACAACATAATGTTAACATCCTGAGGACTTGGCCATTTTTCTAGAAAAAAACTGTCGGCTGCCAGATTACTAGAGTGTGATCAGGGAGGAATTTAGGCGGGTTGCTCACCCATGGGCCTGGCCCAGGTTGCGGGGGATGATGGGCCGGCATGGGGAAGACGGGCCGGACGAGGCCCACGTGGCGCAGTGGGTCGAGCCCACGCGGGGCACAGGAGGCCGGCCGAGGCGTCGTCTCCTGCCGGGTCGAGGACGTGGCTGGCGGCGCTAGGGTGGAGAGGGGCGTCGGCGCTAGGGTCTCCGGTGGCCGGAACGATGAGCGGACGAGGGGAACGGGCGTATCCGGGGTCGACAGCGCCGGATCGGGGCTCGCCGGGGTCAAGTGGCAAGGCGGTGGCGGGTCTGGAGAGAGAGAGACCGGTTGACGGAGGAGGAAGAAAAGGGAAGGAGGATAGGAGGCGGGCTCTGGCCTGGGATGGAGGGCGGTGACCGGAGCTCGTCTCCGGCGACGAGGTGGCGGGGTGCGAGGCGGCGCAGAGGCGGCGCTCCGGCGAAGTTCCGCGAGGCGGCGGGGAGGCGCTAGAGCAGAGGAGCGAGCTGGCGACGGGGCGCAGGGACGGGTGAGCGGTTGCGCGCGCGTGCCGGGGCGCGACCTAGATCAGGCCCGGGGCGGGCTGCACCTGGGTTCCACGGGCCACGGCGGCGGGGAGCGGGGCTGCAGCGATGTGGCGCCTTCCGGTTGGCCCGGGACACCAGCTGCGGCGGCGGAGGCCAGTGGGGGCGCGCCACTTGGCGGCGGTGGGTCTGGCCGGCGCGGGAAACGAGGAGGAGGGTGGAGGCTGCGGCTGGAGGTAGGTGGAGGGCTAGGTTTAGCCTAGGGATGTCCAAAAATGGACTACGGGGTCTATTTATAGCAGATTTGCTAGGGTTAGGGGGTTTAGAGGCTGTTTCGGACCGTAAGATCACCATCGGACGGCTTCGGAGCGGAGAGGGACTAAGAGAGGGGTTTGTGGGCTGTGTAGATGGGCTAGGCTGTGAAGGAGAGTTGGGCTCATAGGAGAAAAGAGAAGGGCAGCCCGGAAGTAGTTTCGAAGACCGAAACGTCCGACGAATAAACCGGCAACGGTGCCACTACGAATGACGATTGGGCTAACAAACGAACTCCGAATGCGATGAAATTTGACTGGCTGCCTGTATACACTATAATAAGACTGCACGCCAACTCTCACCCCATTCCGAGAACATTTTTATGCCACTTATGATATAATATTTTGAAGGTGCCGCGGGCGCATGCGAGTGTGTCTGGACTCCAAACGGGCAACGGAGAGAACCGGCGGAACCCGAACGGATGCAAGTTTTGAAAAACATTCACATGAAATGCAGATGATGACATGGCAAAGTGCAAGACGCAAGCAAATGACATGGCAACGACAGCGAATAACTGGATGACACCTGGCGCATCGGATCCGGGGTGTTACACTCCTGGCGCTCCGAAGCTCTCTTGGACGTACTGTCGCAAGAGCAGACGAGGGACATCGGCGGCTCCGCTCCGGGCGCGCTCCAAATCTCTCTTCGACGTACTATCGCAGGAGCAAACGAAGGAGATCGCCGGCACCCCCCCCCTCCCCGGCCGCCCTTCGCCGCATGACCATGAAGTCGGCGCGCGTGTGCGGGCGCAGCCAGCAGCGAGGAAGAGTAGTACATGGTAGGTCGCCGCCGCTCTGGTCCTGGGAAGGCCACCGCTACTCCACTCAGTCGACGCCAAGCTTGGTAGGCTAAACATCAGCGGCCGATTAGCCGCTTGACGGCGACGTGGAAACAGAAATTTTCAGAACCTTGTGCTCCGGAGGAGGAGGTTATCGAGGCGGATGAGGAGAAGGCAAAGGAAATGGCCGGCTTTCTCGGGTTCATGGCCGGACAAGGTGGTCGGGCGCCGGCAATCGTTTAGATTAGGTTTACAGTAGGTTTTAGTATGGTTTGTGTGAAATATGTAATGAATTTCGTCCAGTTTGTAGGAAAAGTTTCTGAAATGTAATGAATTTCATCCGGTTAATTTGAAATTTTCTTTGTTTGCACGAATTTCGTCCGGTTAGTTCATATAGTTGTCAAAAGGTATGCGGGCAGCATCGGATGGCTTCCATCAGTGTCCTCAGACAGATGCCGGTGTAAATTTGTCGGCCAGCACTAGAGATGCCCTAACTATCTTGCTATAATCGCTAACAATCCTCCATTATTTGGCAGGGAACAGTTATCCCTCGATCAAAATCAGATCCATGGTGTTTCGCACTCCTCCCGCGTAAGAGTGTAAACTCTTGCTTACATAAAAATGGAGCAAGTGGATGGCACTGTAGCACATCATATCACTCGAACTAGCCCGCCTAACGAGAGGGAAAGCACCGCCCTCGTCAATTTGTTCTGGATTTCTATCGATCGATCGCGCGAAAATGTTATGCTTCGCAAGTTCTAAAGGAAAAGGCGGCAAACTTACAACTCGTACACGTCGCAACCCCGATAGTACGGCTCGCACGCTGCTCACCAGAGGGGACACGCGTTGTCTTGCAATTTCACTGACATGTGGGACTGTAATTGAATAAACCGTCGATAGCAGAAATCTAATCGCTCGGCGGACGTCGGCTGAGAAGAGAGAAATGGGGGAGGGAGAAGAGATCGCCCGCCCACTGCGCATGGACTCCAAGAAATATATGGTGATAATGTGAGGTGGGCCATGCTTGAGTCCGAACCACTTCCGGAGGCTGCTCTCACCGCCCTGGCCCCTCAAGACGCCAGCTGCCCGCCGCATGCATGCATAGCAAGTAGTACTCCTTATGTGGAGGAGAGAGAGGCATTGACAAAGTCAAGGAGTGGGCTCTGCAAGAGCCCATCTCTACACATGCTCCTAGGTATAAAAAAATAATTCTAAAAAAGGCATAAAAAACAATTGTGTCTTAAAAAAAGAAAGGTAAAAAACATTTGAGAGGAAATAGATAGAGAGAAAGTGAGAAAAAGTTGTAACTTGTGCACTACATGAGGAAGGAGGGAGTGGTGCACATGCCAAGTTCACTGGGCTGCCGTGTTTCACACTCCTCCGTCGTAACAGTGGAGACAATAGCTTTCATCAAAAATAAATAATGAATACTCGTTGCTCGTCCTCTATATTGGAAAGAATACTTTCATTCGCCGACATGTGGGACGTCGACCATCCTGGTCCACCTGCCATGCACAAAATTATCCTGGTCTACCCCGGTCGTATCGCAGGCCCAACCTTTCCCATTGTAAGTTGTTCGGACGAAGGAACCATCATGACTTCGTTGAATTCCTCTTCTTCAAGAAAACTTACTATACCCGCAATACGGCTACCACACGCGAAGACTGGACGGCACTGTACCACGTCATATCACTGAAACCCGCTAGGCCAAACTATCCCGCCTAGGTCATCTATTTTGGAACGAAGGGAGTATGTCTCTGCACTGCTATGATTTTGTGTTGCACATTCTCTGTACTTTTGCTACGATTTTCCTACCCTATGAACCAAATGAGGCCTGAATGTATGTCGACTATTGTCTGATCGATCGCTAAGCCTAAAATTTTAGGAGCTAGGGCTATTGGTCGATTGACGAGGGATAAGTATAAGCGTACCACAAGCTCATCAGCCCCAACGTTTCTCTTCGGTGAGTGTTTTGCAAGTACTATAGCTCGCACAGTAGCTAGCCTACTAACATGAAGAATCATCAAACAAGCCCTGCTGATATGATAAACAGTTCAAACTTACATCTAAGCATGCCATATATTACATAAAAAGCTAGTGAGGATACATCTGTTTCCATAACTCGGAGAGGGTTCGCATGATTCATCGCATGATTCACTATCAAACAAAAGTAGCAAGATCCGCCCACACAAGACAGTGCACTAGCCCTAAGATGGTTTGATAACACGCATCATTCTGGTAATTAAACACAGGGCAGTGCAAACTACCCTGAAGGATTAGGGTGACCAACTATTTCTTGTCATCGATCTCTCGGGCAATGACCATAACACGGACAGCGGCATGGGAATCGATTTCTAGGGCGATGTCCACAGGACTGAACGCGACATCGGAATCGATCTCTGGGGCGATGTCCACAGGATGGACAGCGACGTCAGAATCGATCTCCGGGGCGATGCCAATAGGACGGGCCACGACATCGGAATCATCAAGGACGTCCACCGCCACCTGCACAACCCTAACATATTAGCAAGCACATTGCAAATAATCAAAAACCACAACTATGGTAATAAGCCATTATTTTTTACCTTGCGCAGCTCACCGGAGGATCTCATCCCTCCGGGGGCCATCTCCTTGTCCTCGATGGGGGCCATCACCTTGCCAGGGGAATACTGCTTCTCAATGGCGACTATCTCCTCAAACTCGGTCTTGAGCCTCACATAGGTGGCAATCAGAGTTCCTGGGGTAGGCACGGTGGGGCCCTTGCTGTTCTTCCAATTTTCTATGAGGAGTTCGACCGCCAACGTCCTTAACTCTTTGGCCAGTGCTTGTTTCTTGGAGTTCTTCGTCTCCATGGGTTGGCCCGCCAACATGGTCAACTCGTTGGTTGGTGCTCGCTTCCTGGAGATCGTTGTCTCTAGTGGGTTGTCCGCCAGCAACTCTTTGCCTAGTGCTCCAGGATCCATCAATGAACTGACAAACAAAAAGCAATCGAAAGGAAACCACAATCACAATGAAAACGGGAAAAGAATAGGATGTGAGAATCGGTCGGCGCTTCGCAAAAAGAATATTCTTGGAATGAAAATATAGCAGCATAAATGATTCGCCCACCTTTCCTTCGTTGGTACAGAAGAAAAATGGCAGAAGTGAGTAGCCTGGAGTGAGGTTTTCTTCAAGAAAGGGAAGAAAGGGCTTGAACGAGCGTTCGAGTGAAATGATGGTTGCTTCGTCCAGTCCAACTTGGAGGCCACCTTACCACTGCTGGAAAAGGTGTGGGTTTTGTGATATGATAGGTCATGATGGCCACACAGGGGTGACAGGTGAGTCTTGACTGTAGCACCTCGCTGTGATTTGGTGGATGGCACGCGGGCCCGGATGCTTGGAAATGTCCCGCATGTAGATAGAGCGGCTAGTCATATAGGAGTGCTCAGTATTGTGCACCGCGACCAAGGCGGAGGGAAAAACGAGAGAACTATGTAATTAATGCATGAGTTTAATTAGGGTAGTTTTGTAAAGTACGAGATACATTCCTCCAATCGCAAAATGCCTTGGTTCATGAGATTTGAGATTTGATCCCTATAAACCAGAAGGGAGGGAGTACTGCACACGGTGTAGTCTAGTCACTTGTTGAAATCTCTAGAAAGGCAAATACTCCTTTCCGGTTTACAGGGCTATACCACTCCCTCCGTCTAGGTGTGTAAGTCATCTTACGAAAACCAAATAGTCCCAAAACACTTAGGCGCGGTGCATTAACTTCTATCTTGTTTCTTGTTTCTTGACATATCAACCAATAAGAGATGAGAGGTGTGCATGCTTTTAATGACTTGCAATGGCTAGTTCATTGCATGCAATGCTATTAATTAGCAAATAAACATTGGTGACCCCAGGAGGAAATGGTGCTAAGCGCGTGGACCTATGCAGAATGAGTATCAACCAATGGATAATGGAGTTTAATTGTTAAACAATAGCAATTTTGTCTCATGCAAGAGCCTGGCTAGTATATGCGTGCTCCAAGGAACCGCACCACGCAAGCGTTCGCAACTGCCACGTTCGGGTTGCGCTTGGCTCTTCGCCTCTTCGAGAAGACGAACAATGATGTTACTCCTACTTCTATATTATCGAATCCACTGCTACATGTCCGTCCACCTCGTGTGGGAGGGATAGCGTGTAGCGAAAGCTTCTACTTACTGCTCCTGCCTTTGCATCTATGACAGGTGGGCCCAACAGGTGGTTGGCCCTCCTGTCATGCAGCCAAAGGCAGGTGCAGTTAAGGCACCGGAGCTCAGTCCGCGAGGGAGAGGGCGTTGTAGTAATCAAATTTCTCGGTCTTGTACGAGTTGACGCGACACATCCAAGCACTACACTCAATATAATTCTTTTTTACACATTTCAAATGGGCTACTTCTTATGTAGAAGTAGACATATTCTGCTTCGTATGTAGTCACTTGTTGCAATCTCTAAAAAGACTTATATTTGGAAACGGAGGGAGTACAATGCATGCATGCATGCCGAGACTTTCCTTTTGATACTTGCATGTGTTGATTTGATGCACCTTGCCAAATTTTGACTGTAAATTTAACTAACAAAATTTTCATGCATGTCACAAAAAATTACGGCTGTTTGGGTTGTGACTATGTTTTTCTTATGTTGCCACATTATTTTTCCCACACTTGCCACACTTGCCTAACCTGAGTTGCTCAAATTGTTAGACACAATTTGGCTTGCCAAAGGGAATCTTGCCACAATTTTTGTGTCTATGACATGTGGGGTTCACTGCTAATAAAAAAATTCTGTCTTAGGTGTGGCTAATAAAAAAGACTTATATTTAGGAACGGAGGGAGTAGAAAATATAAATAATAATGCATGTTGGGGCAACCCATGTTTCCGCTAATTTTAGCCGTGGGCTTGTTCACAATTTTTACGAGGGGGTGGTTGTTCATTTAATGGAGGGACTTGTAGTACCAGACTTGAACGATACAAAGTGTGACCTGGCACACCGTAACACCACTTGGAACAAGCGGGTAGCTATGTCAAAAAACAATCAACAACTAAAAAACCCACAACCTGGCATGTAGTAGTACACAATTTTAAACGATTGTTTTGATGGAGTGAAAAAGGAAAACTACCCCACTACGTACATATAGGTCGGAGCCTCTGCGCTTGCTTGCTAGGATTGCTCTATTCACACACTCTCATCCTCTCCAGATCTAAACAAGATAGGGGTAGTAACACTGTCTTTCTCCCTTCAAAAAACACTAGCTTTCTATCCTCACCGTTGGTTACAGATCCGGACGTATCCCCCTCCGCCGGTGAAGGGGAGGAGGGGCAGCGTTTAGGCCGTCATCGATAGCGAGGGAGGAGACCCACTGCCAGCCGCACCGTTAGCTCTGGCCGAGCGCCGGCACGGGAGGTCCTCCGATCCCTTCATCGTTGCCCGTGGGCGGATCCGGCCTCCCGCCGCCCACCTATCCACATCCCGACGACCTTCAGGTATATCTTCGTTTGAAACTGCCTTAGCTCTACTTCCCAAGCTCGCTACATCGCTGCATATGCATAATTTTCTACCTCTCAGCCCCTCTCGATCGGATGGTCCAATGTCACCTATTTTTTTCTATTGTTAGAGGTAAAGCTACTTCATGGAGTTGAATCTTGTACTCCCTCCGTCCGAAAATACTTGTCATTGAAATGGATGTATCTAGATGTATTTTAGTTCTAGACACATCCATTTTGATGACAAGTAATTCCGGACGGAGGGAGTACTTGGTTCAAACAAGAAATAAAGTGGGGGTGGGGGAATTTAGTATGTACATCGGACTTGGTACAAACAGGAAGGAAAGGGGGTGAAAGTAGTATAGACTGGTCATCCAACCGGTCTCTTGGTCGAAAAGGGAAATATAGGGGTAACGCTGTACACAGTGGTATGACCAGGACTAGATTTGCTATCCACACATAGGAGTAGGTGGCTAGAGTGAACAAAAATGGGACCAACCCAGATATGTTTCTTGGATGTTTGTTTCTCGGGGCAACAAACTATGAATCACCACTTTATGCCCTTGTTTACGTACATGGTGCTGGACTACTGGTGTGCCCACTGTCCCATGCCCTTATACCAAATATTTAGGCTCCAATCGGAATAAAGGGGCAGAAAACATAGGTCTTGATGAAAATAGAGGAATAGGAAAGGAATGTAGGTATAAAACTATGGAACAGCGAACCAGAGGAAACTCTCAAGAGAATGTGTTCGGATGGACTACGAAATGTACAGATTTGTTTTTTTAGAGTAGCATGCTTGGCAGTATGAGATGCTATTTGTTTATTCAGCTGTAAAGTGACTACTCTTGTCCTCACCTCACGTACCACACATAGGTTGATTTTTTTTATTCCGGCAAACACAGCACGGCAACCTGTCTAATGCATGGCAGAGAGCGCCTGCCTCGGGCTTCCGTCCAAAAAATGAGCAGCGCGTGGATGCTTCTAATCCTATGGAATCAGTACTACCATACCAGCTTTCCTATGAAACACTATTCAGCTTTCCCGTGTTCCGAACGGTTGGAAGGGAAAGAATACCGTAGGAATTGTGTTCCTACGAAAATCCTGCACCAAACCTGTGAACCTAACGCAGCCTTAGCTGTTCTTAATCTAATGTCCCTGGTAAAAATGAAGCCATGCCACTGTTATAAGCCATGACAAGTTTAGCCAAATGTTTGTGCCTGTAATTGTTTGAGACTCTGACTATTTCCTCTGTACCTTTTTGTGAAAACAGGGATATCCAATTCACCTGGTTGCTGGTGTGAATTTTTGGTGCACTACACAAAACTCTTCTTAAAAGAAATGACTTTTGTGCTGTTTAACTGGAATGTCAGAATGGAATAATTGGTTCATTTTGGTGGAACTGCACAAAGGGAGATCTGTGTTCCAATCCTCATCATCCATATTGGTGCCATAACCTTCCTTTAGGTAAGAATGATATTTAATGCATGTGTTCATCTCTATTTTCCGACTGCCATGAGAAAATAATGTTGTTTTTTACTAGTACACTTGTACTCCCTCACTGACAAAATCAATTCTGAATTAGAAGGCCAATCATGTACTTGGTTTCACCAACTGGTGAGGAGAAAGAGAAACAGAGCATGAAGAGGAAGAAGAAGAAGAATAAACAGTGCCGAGGCGATCTTGCTGAAACCAGATGCCTCAGTCGAGGCCATTCAAGGGCTCCGGCAACGACTACCTTACATGTGAGACGATCCTCCAGGGAGCCCTTCCACTTCTGCTGTCTCACTCAATTAATTAGGAGTACTTAAGTACCACTAATTTATTACTGCCTAATTTTCCTGTTGGAGTTAAACAAATCTTTAGTAGGACCCTATGCTGAATCATGTACGTGTGTATGTTTGTCTATGGAGGTGAATCATGTGGTGGAGTAGGGAGGGAATATTATTAGTGTCATGACATAATAGTGCTACTGTTTTGCATGTCAATTTATTGCCATTGGTTCAATGAGACAATGTTTTGCGTATTGTCCATCATGAATTTGATGCTACTATTTGAGTAATATGCTAATGTCTTCCTATCCTTTCTCACTAAGCTAATGAAGGTTTCACCTCGTTCCTACTTGTGCAAACAGGGATCATGTTGTGCCAATCATACATTTTAGTGGAACTACACAAGACAATACAATGAACTGTATCCCAGCCAATGATTTAACTCTGCTGGAAGTTCTTGATAATCTTTCGATATAACCTCAGCACTGGTAAACAAGAGTGATTTCAACCATACATTTCAAGTGCACAAAAATATATACTATTGTGTGATTCCAGTGAATGTTTTATCATCTCTTATGGGACTACATGAATAAGCGTTTTTTTCTCAGGTTGGTACGGGCCTAAGGCCTTCATCCATATTAGTTTGCTATCATCTCTATTTGTATCGTGCTACTATCATGAGAAACTCCTTTATCTTTGCACGTTAAAGTTTTGCAACCTATGATAAATGGCAATGCTTTGAGTGTTGAGTTGAGCTAATTGGCACTGATTAAATAAACTAATACCTCTCTTTAAGCAAGACTACTATGTTGCTAACTTTACCCATTAAGATAATGAGGGTGCTTCTATTTGTTAGTGTATGTTTCATCAACTAGTCCCACTATTACAGTAATCTCACTCTCTCAATATATGTGCCAACAGGGATGCTCGATTTTGGTGGAACTGCACAAAAACTTTGGGTGCTTCATTGCCTCGACAGCTTCCGTCCTTTCCTGTCAATCGCTAATCTCTACTTGCTTTCTTCCTTTGCTGTCAGTCGCTTGGCTTATCTCGGCTTCCAGTCAAAGGAAATAGTAATTGATATGCTACCTCACACAGGTTGGTACTGGTCTTTATCCTGATTATTATGCCTGTCATATGTATTGGTAATTTGGTATTGTGCTACTGTTTGCGGATTTCATAAAGGAGTAATTAGGAGCCTGAACTCGCAGGCAAATCATTACATCGGGTGATTTCAGTAGAACTGCACAAAATGATCAGATGGACAGGTACTTATGCTGCTGCTATGTACTCCAAAGTTCACACAGACAAGCATAGATGTTGACAAGAAGTGCCTATATTCATTCGAGTATCAACCGGCGTCAACCAATTGTCAAACTCCAAGTATTAGGAGAGTGAACGCCAAAAATATTGCTTGGTGCATAGCCCAGAAAAAGGCAGTCCAGTCTTTGGTCCCAACTTATGCCTTTTGGTTATCGGCACATATGGTAGCGAACTATATGGCATGGAGTCTAAAGATTCCAAACAAGTTGGTTGACACGTATATTCATCTGGCACTTAATCAGTCTGCACGCCAAGGATGCTCCATTTCAGTTGAACTGCACAAAAAATTTGGGTGGTTCATTTTCTCAACCGCCTCCTTTCTCGTCTGCAATGTAGAATTTTGGCGAGATACAGGACCAAGATGAGCCAGTAAACTAGTTGGATGAAAGTAGTGGCCAAGTTGCTCAAACCTCCATCGGCACGAGGCCACTATTTGAGGATAAACCTACAAGCAAAGTTCAGATTGTCTGTGCTGCCTCTTATGTACTCGAAAGTTTTACTCGTACAAGAACTAATTTTAGCAAGAAGTACCTCGGATTGAACACCATTTACCAGTCTGTACCCTAGGTAATTAAAGTTCATCCATGGATCATATTGGTTGTGATCTCAATCATTAGGATGCATAAACATACTGAACATGTGTACATCTGAATCTTTTTGTGAATTATGTATGAATATTGTCGTGTGATCTATCAATCATTTGGATGCATAGATATGCTGAGCTTGTGTATATATGAATCTTTTGAGTTGTTGATAGTGAATGTTGGCTATGAATATGAATGTGTCCTGTGAACCTGAGTTTGATATGAATGTTTACCTTTTTTGTTGTATTTGTGTGTGAACTTGTTAGTATGCCTACTGTGGGGTATAACGCAGGTCTCTTATAAAAGTAATGCTGTGTCCAATTTATGTTTTCCCTTCTAACCACATTATATATATTTATATTATTACTATTATCGTATATTTTATAGAGACCTATATATACATTATAAAAACATCCCACGTGTTATTAACTTATAGAAGTAAATTTTTAACGGAAGTTGGCAAGGAAAATCCTGTTTGTTCTTGACTCACAGGCAAGGAAAATCCTGGTGATTGCGTACAAAAGCTTGCGAAGATTTTAAGGACCAATTTAATAATAACGTGCTCATTTTTATTTTGAGCAATAACTCGCTAATTTTTTAATTATATATATATATATTGTGCCTCTCCGGTTTATTCTTTGATATTAATTGCTCCTTCTAACATAACATTATATATATAACGAGCCCACCTAATACGTGTATTTCAAGGAAGTGCAAATGGGCTGGGATTTCTTAGAAAATATAAATGGGCCTGATTGACGCGAAATTATTTGTTCACCCAGCCCAGCAAATGGACTGTACATTCTAGAAAACATGGGTTAAATATATGCCACATTTTTGCAGGCTGACATGTGGACCAATAGGTCGAAGCCTACGCAGGGCGTTGTCAACTTGGTCAACAAATGATTGTGTCATCCACAGCCATTGGATTTATATCCAATGGCTGGCATGCACCTTCAATCTCTCATCTTCTTCCTCCAGCGTCCCCGGGACCGCCTGGTCCGGCCTCCGGCGGCTAGCGGCTCTGCTTAGCACGCATCGCTGCGAAGCGCTACCCCACCGCCGGCCAGGCTATCCCTCCACCCCTCGACACCTCCTGTTATTCTACACAGACTACAACCCCACACCGCAACAGAACCAGTTATAAACCTTCTCCTCCTCTCAATCTGCGACTCCACTACCGCGTTTTCCCATCTCCGAGTCGTTCCCGTCCGGGGCCTCGCCGTCGTCCACTGCCTCGCTGCGTTCGGTGCGGCGTGGTCAACAAACGAGAGTCATCGGAAGAGGACTGTACGTGGAGAGCCTGACGGCTGGGACCCATGAGGTCCATGGTCGCATGCAAGGAAAGTTCCTCCTTATTAAGCTGAAAAAATGTTTCCTCCACCTGACAGCTGGGACCCACCGGTTGTATCTTCGCACGGAAGGAAGTGCCTCCTTGTTTTGCGAAAAAATTATTCATCCCGTTGACAGCTGGGACCCGTCAGATTTGGTGACTGACTTGTGGGCCTACTAAGCGGACGTGTACGCACGGCTTTGTCAACTTAATCAACAAATGATTCTGGCAGCTGGACCGTTGGATGTTAATCCAACAGGCGTGCTCCTTCTTCAACCTCTGTTCTTGCTCCTGTCTCCCGTGGGCGGCACCGCGGCTGTGCTGCCGCACACCCGAACCAGTGAAGTTTCCCACTCCTCTCCATCTGCGACTCCACTGCCCCGTCTTCCCCATCTCCGGGTCATTCCAGTCTGGGTGCGCTCGGCACGGTGTGGTCAACGTGGTCAACAACCGAGAGTCATCGAAAGATGACTGTACGTGAGAGGCTGACAGTGGGGACGCACCACGCCCATGGACGAATGCATGCAACGGAACGCGGCGAGGTCAACGTGGTCAAAGAACGACTTCCATCAGAAGTATAATGTACGTGGAGAGTCTCAGCTGGGTCCACGGCCGCAGCAAGTAAGTGCCTCCTTATTACGCGGAAAATAATGATTCCTCCAACTGACAGCAGGGACCCACTGAACGGGCTACCTTATTTTGCAAAAAATGTTTGCCCCCTGACTACTGGGACCCACCTGACGGGCCACCATATTTCACGAAAAAACGTTCCCCTCGCTGTCAGCTCGGACCCACCGGAAGTGCCTCCTTATTACGCACAAAAAAATGAATACTCCCCCAGCTAGCTGGGACCCACCTTGGTGGGAGGCTGACTTGTGGGCCTACTAAGTTGACGGGGACGAAGTGCTTTGTCAACTTAGTCAATATGAACGATTCTAGCTCGAGTGACCGTACGATGTCCATCCAACGGCCGTAGTGCTTCTTCAACTTCTGGTCTTCTGGCTCCAGCCGCCCAAAGCAGCACCGGTCGTGTTGCATGCTCCTGCCTCCCTTGGCCGGTTGTGCTACCGCGGAGGCCTCACCACCCACTACTATTCCCACCGCTGGCCAGGCCCTGTGGCGACGCCAGCCTCACACCGCAGCCGAACCAGTGAACCCTCGTACTCCTCTCCGCGCAGGCTTCCACTGCCGCGTCTTCCCCGGCTTCGCGTGGTCCCCTTCCTAGGCCTCCCCGTCGTCCATCGCCATGGTGCTCTCCGTGCGGCGTGGTCAACGTGGTCAAGGAACGACTTCCATCGGAATAGTACTATACGTGGAGAGGCTGACAGCTGGGTCCACGGCCACAGCCCAATTTTTTGTGATTTGCCAAGTAAGTCGCTTTGTTAGGCCTATTGGACTGCAAATCTTTCAAGACGAGGAGAGCTTTCATTCGGCTGCCGAGAAAATGGCCCATCAGTAATGAGAAATGGGCTGTACATTTTGAAAACACATCAAATTGACAATTAGTTTCAAATATCTTTTTTTCATTTTGAGATTTTAAATTACATTAATTTTTATGTGTGGAGAATTTGTTGGATTTTATATTGATATACATTTATTTTTAAAATCAGTTTGAATGTGAGTCGAAATTTCGGGATTAAAAACAGTTCGGACCGCATCAAAATATGCAAAATTTCATATAATTTTTTAACCATGGCCACAATATGGGCTGTAATGCTAACAAAAAGAATATGGGCTAAAAAACCTTAAGAATTAGCAAATGGGATGTAAATTATTAGAAATAATGGTAGATGGGCTATATGCTGTTTTCCATAGATTTGAGGCTTTCGTAAAAAAAAGTTGATGCACAAGAAGTGACTGTTGTATGTCCATCCAACGGTCGTCCTGCTTCTTCAATCTCTGCTCTTCCTGCTCCAGCCGCTCAAACAAGCGCCGGCGGGACTGCCTGCTCCCTCCTCCCTGCTGTAACGCCCCGGGTCCGATGCGCTAGGTGTCTGCCAGTTATTCGCCGTTGTTGCCATGTCATTTTCTTGCGTGTTGCATTTTATCATGTCATCATGTGCATTTTATTTTGCATACATGTTTGTTTCATGCATCCGAGCATTTTCCCCGTTGTCCGTTTTGCAATCCGGCACTCCTATGTCCTCCGGCGTCCCCTTTTTGTCTTCCATTGTGAGCGGGTGTTAAACTTTCTCGGAATGGCCCGAGGTTTGCCAAGCGGCCTTGGTATAGCACCGGTAGACCGCATGTCAAGTTTCGTGCCATTTGGAGGTCGTTTGGTACTCCAACGGTTAACCGGGTAACCGTAAAGGCCTCTTGTGTTCCAGCCCAACAACCCTTCCAAAGTGTCCCAAAACCCACCAAACTCCCATCCATGCTCTCGGTCGTTCGATCACGATCGCGTGGCCGAAAACCGCACATCATTTGGACTCTCCTAGCTCCCTCTACCTATAAAAAGGCCTCTCTCCCCGAAATTTCAGTCCAAAACCTAGATCAAATCGCCCCGCCGCCACCAGACGCGTCCGGCAGCCGCCGGACACGTCCGCCGCCGCCCCCTCGGCCAATCTCAGCGCGACACGTCGCCCGCCGCCGCCGCCGGCGGCCCTGCAGGCCCATCCGTGACCCGCCCGA
>NC_041393.1:476569752-476605169 GCF_002162155.2 Triticum dicoccoides | reverse complement strand
CCACCGCCGGTCGCGCCTGCTCGCCCCGCCGCCGTCCCAGCCCGCCGCCGGCCGGATCCGGTCCGGGGCCACCTCCCCGCGCCTCCCCGGGTCACCTCCGGCCACTTCTCCAGCGGAAACTCCGGCACCTCGTAATCCGTGCCCGCAGGTTGACCTCCAGATTCCACCAAGTCCCGATTCTCTATGATATTTCATGCCATGTTCATCGCATTGTATCTCTGCATCCGTAGCTCCGTTTCGTGCATATAATATGTCAAATCGTTCGCCTCGACGAGTACTTCATTTCATTCCATTGCATGATTTTCCTTTTCATTCGTCTTGATGCCCGAAATGCTGTTGGAAGAGTGCATGTTGATGTTAATCTGCTGAAACTGTTATAACTTGCTCATTTGTCATTTTTGCCATGATTGATGTGTGCATCCTATGAGGTTGAGCTCTACATGTATTTTGATCTATGCCATGCCATCTTTCCAGGGGTATATGCCATGTATTTTTGTGATCAATATGGTGACTAGCACAAGCATGCAAACTAGGCTTCGTGATATTGTTGATTTTAGTCCCTGTTCTGGTGTTATTTTGATGCCATGTTAACTTGATGCTACAGAGAGATCCATGCATATTTTGAGATACTTCAGTAAGGGTGTTTTGAACATATGGTTATTGTCTATCCATTCATGCCCTTGTTTGCTATTATGGGGTAGTCTAGCATGTCATTTGAGTGCTCTACTTTTGCTTCAAAATGTTTCCTGGCAGATTGTTTACATGTTATTCAATTTGGCCAAGCTTGCTATAGTTGACCCTTGCATGCTATGGACTTGTTCTTGACTTGGTTTGTTTCACAAACATGCCTTCTTGATGATGCTATGCTTATATTGTCATGCAGTGACTTGTGGTGAGTGAATCGAGCTTGTTAAGTAGTGTACATGATGTTGCTGTTTTGCTAGACAGATCCTGTTATATTTTGTTGCTATGTTAACATGCTTCTACTAGTTATTCTATGCATAATCTGGAGATGCTCTATAAACATGTTTTGATCTACATGTCTTGTCCTATCCATTCATGCCATTGGTTGCAATTATAGCCTGCTGGAACATGTTGTAATCTTGCTCTAAAGTTGCTTGAAAATGTTGCTATCAGCCTGTTAACATTAAGTTCAATGTTTCCATGATTGTTTCCTAGTGTTCCATGCACCCTATGACCTTGCTATTGCCATGATTAGCTTCACAAACATGCCTTCTTACTGTTGGTTGCCTTTCCATGCCACGTATTGCTCTGTGGTGAGTGGTTGAAGCTCACCAACATGCCTACTTATTGTTGTTCCTGCTATGTATGAATCTGTCATATAACTTGCCATGTTTACATGGGTGCCATCATATTTTCTGATCCTTTTTGGCTCATGGTCAGTAAGGGACTTTTGATCTATGCAATTAGTAGATTCATGCCATGCCTTTGTTTGCCATGATAAGTTCCTGTAACATGTTGTTTGCTTGCTCTAAACATTGCAACCTGATGTTATTTCTGCTAAAGTCTGAAACTGTTATTATTTGCAATATCTCCATGTCCTTTTGAGCATGTTCTAGTTGTTTCTGGAGATAGCTCAGTGTTCATGTTTTGTTATGCTTTACCTGTAATTCATGCCCATGCCTTTTTTTATTATGTTGGGGTGTTGTAGCATGTTGTTTTGATGCTTGTAAGATGCCTAGTTGCTGTTATGGACAGATTGTTGTTATGACTTGTATAGAGTGTATGTGTTGCACCGTTGCTCTGTTTTGAGTGTGCTCTATATGAAACTTGCTTGATTTTGCATGTAGCTTCATATTATCATGTTGCATCCTTGTTTTGGTGTGTTCTGCTTGATGTTTGTATGCATTTTGCATCAATGCCATGTTTAACTTGTTTTGCTCATATCTTCTAGGCCGTAGCTCCGAACTAAATGAACTTTATATGTAACTTGACTAGAATCTCGTGTAGATCATCTTGGTGCATCTTAACTTGCTGTTTAACAACTTGAACATAAGGTTTATTCAGATCTGGACCAATTTCGAAATTTGCATATGAGGACTTACCGGAATTGTTATATGTTGTTTCCGGCCTCATTTAAACTTGCCTTGATGTGTTGTTCTTGTTTGCATCATCTCTTGCCATGAGTAGCTTCATGTAGCTTGGTCATGCATCATGCTTGTTGTGCATCATGCCTTGTTCATGTGTGGTGTGTTTACCTATGTTGTGTGCTTCTTCTTGTTAGTTCCTGTTTCGTTGCGATCGTGGGGATTCGTTCGTCTACGATTGGTTCGGCTTCATCCGTTCGTCTTCTTCATGGACTCGTTCTTCTTCCTTGCGGGATTTCAGGCAAGATGACCGCTACCCTGGATCTCACTACTATCATTGCTATGCTAGTTGCTTCGTTCTATTGCTATGCTGCATTACCTATCTTTTGCTCATCAAGCCTCCCAAATTGCCATGAACCTCTAACCTTTGACACCATTCCTAGCAAACCATTGATTGGCTATGTTACCGCTTTTTCTCAGCCCCTCTTATAGCGTTGCTAGTTGCAGGTGAAGTTGAAGATTTCTCCATGGTGGACAGGGTTTATGTTGGGATATCACAATATCTCTTATATTATTAATGCATCTATATATTTGGTTAAGGGTGGAAGGCTCGGCCTTATGCCTGGTGTTTTGTTCCACTCTTGCCACCCTAGTTTCCGTCATACCGGTGTTATGTTCCCGGATTTTGCGTTCCTTACGCGGTCGGGTGATTTATGGGACCCCCCCTGACAGTTCGCTTTGAATAAAACTCCTCCAGCAAGGCCCAACATTGGTTTTACCATTTGCCTCACCACCACCTACTTTACCCTTGGGAGTCGCTCTCTCGAGGGTCATCTTTATTCAGCCCCCGGGCCAATGCTTGTCTAAGTGTTGGTCCAAACTAGACCCACTTGCAGCGCCACCTCGGGGAAACTTGAGGGCTGGTTCTAGTTGTACGTACTGCTCATCCGGTCGTGGCCTGAGACGAGATACGCGCGGCTACTATCAGGATGTCGGCACGCCGGGAGGTCTTGCTGGTCTTGTTTTACCATTGTCGAAATGTCTTGTAAACCGGGATTCCGAGGCTGATCGGGTCTTTCTGGGAGAAGGTCTATTCCTTCGTTAATCGCGAGAGCTTGTCATGGGCTAAGTTGGGACACCCCTGAAGGGTATAAACTTTCGAGAGCCGTGCCCGCGGTTATGTGGCAGATGGGAATTTGTTAATGTCCGGTTGTAGATAACTTGACAACAGATCCGAATTAAAACACATCAACCGCGTGTGTAGCCGTGATGGTCTCTTCTCGGCGGAGTCCGGGAAGTGAACACGGTTTCTGGGTTATGATTGACGTAAGTAGGTGTTCAGGATCACCTCTTGATCATTGCTAGCTTCACGACCGTTCCGCTTGTTCTCTTCTCGCTCTTCTTTGCGTATGTTAGCCACCATATCATGCTTAGCCGCTGCTGCAACCTCACCACTTTACCCCTTCCTTTCCCTTTAAGCTTTGCTAGTCTTGATACCCATGGTAATGGGATTGCTGAGTCCTCGTGGCTCACAGATTACTACAACAACAGTTGCAGGTACAGGTTATGCGATGATCATGACGCGTGAGCGATGCTTGCTTGCGTTGAGTTCTTCTCCTGCTTCTTCTTCGATCAGGGGATAGGTTCCAGGTCGGCAGCCTGGGCTATCAGGGTGGATATTGTTTGAGTTTCTGTTTATGACTCATCCGTAGTCGGATGTAGTTCTTGTATGTGATGATGTTGTATTCGTGTGGCATTGTATGCCATATGTATGTATCCCCATCTATTATGTAATGTTGATGTAATGATATCCACCTTGCAAAAGCGTTTCAATATGCGGGTGTATCCTTGGTGGGACCTTCGAGTTCCTTTTGGATAGGGTCGCATATTGGGCGTGACACCTGCAGCCGGCTGTGCTGCCGCGCAGGCCTCGCCACCCCACTGTACTCCCATCGCTGGCCTAGCCATCCCTCTACTCACCCACACCTACTGTTATTTTCCGGCGACAGCAGACAAAGCAGTAAACCCTCGTACAGTAATACTCCCCTCCGCGTGGGAAACAACTGCCGAGTCTTCCCTGCCTCCGTGTCGTTCCCTTCCTAGGCCTCGCCGTCGTCCACTGCCCTGGTGCTCTCGGTGCGGCCTGGTCAACATGGTCAACGACCGACATGCATCTGAAGTGGACTGTACATGGAGAGGCTGATAGCTGGGTCCACGGCGGCACGCAAGGAAATGCCTCCTTATTATGCGCAAAATAATGATTCCTCCACCTAACATCTAGGACCCACCAAAAGGGCCTCCGTATTTCGCGAAAAAAATGTTACTGCCGCTGACAGTTTGGACCCACCAGCTATATCTTCGCACGCAAGGAAGTGCCTCCTTATTACGCAAAAAAAATGAATACTCCCCCTGCTAGCTGGGACCCAGTATAGTGGCAGGCTGACTTGTGGGCCTACTAAGTTGACGGGGACGGAGGGCTTTGTCAAGTTAGTCAATACTCCAGCGACCGTACGATGTCCATCCAACGGCCGTAGTGCTTCTTCAACCTCTGGTCTTCGTTCTCCAGCCGCCCAAAGCAGCGTCGGTCGTGCCGCATGCTCCTGCCTCCCGTGGCCGGCTGTGATACCGTGGAGGCCTCACCGCCCCCTACTACTCCCACCGCTAGCCAGGCCATCCCTCTACTCACCCACAACCCCTGTTATTCTACGGCGACAGCAGCCTCACACCGCAACCGAACCAGTGAACCCTCGTACTCCTCTTTGCGTGGGCATCCACTGCTGCGTCTTCCCCGGCTCCGTGTCGTCCCCTTCCTAGGCCTCGCTGTCGTCCACCGCCGTGGTGCTCTCGGCGCGGCGTGGTCAATGTGGTCAACGACCGACTTCCATCGGAGAGTACTGTGCGTGGAGAGGCTGACAGCTGGGTCCACAGCGGCCGCAAGGAAGTGCCTCCTTATTACGCGCAAAATAAATATTCCTCCACCTGACAGCTGGGACCCACCGGACGGGCCACCTTATTTCACGAAAAAAACGTTTCCCCCCTGACTGTTGGGACCCACCAGCTACACCTTCGCACGCAAGGAAGTGCGTCCGGGCAAAAAAACAAAACGATTCGCCCCCCTGACTGCTGGAACCCACCAGCTACATCTTCGCATGCAAGGAAGTGCCTGACAGTCAGGACCCACCTGGTCAAAGCGTATGTAGCATTGTCATTCTGGTCGCGAACGTGTACGTACATATATACTGGTGGATGTAGAGGCGCGCACGTGTCGTAGTAGAGGCGCGCACGTAGCATGTACACGTACGTACAGCGGCCAGGGTGCAATGAAGAAAATACGGCCACGTATGTGTACATACGGGCGGGGTCTCGAACGCCTACTCGCGCATACGTATGGCCAGGGCTCGTGTACATGGCTGGGTCGGAACGGAGAAACAACGTCGTCGTCGTGTTCATGGGGAGGCAATGGAATGTGTCGTGTTCATCGGGAGGCAACGGAATGCGTCGTGTTCATCAGGAGGCAACGGAACGCGTGGGAGCCAACCGGCTCGGTCGGAACGGAATGCGTTGTCGTGTTCATCGGGAGGGCTTGGACGGAACAGGCTATGGAAACGAGGCCTGGCGTACCGCAAAACAGAGGAAACGGCCCTCCTACATTCGGAACGGGGTCCTGTTGATCGGGAGGGGTCTGGCGTACCGCGAAACGGAGGAAATGGACCTCCTACGGTCAAAACGGGGGTCCTGTTGATCGGGAGGGGTGTGGCGTACCGCAAAACGGATGAAACGGACCTCCTACGATCGAAACGGGGGTCCTGTGGATCGGGAGGGGTGTGGCGTACCGCAAAACGGACGAAATGGACTTGTGTTGGAGCGCTACGGTCAAAACAGGGGTCATGTTCATCGGGAGGGGTGTGGCGTACCGCAAAATGGGACTCCACGGGATACTGTTCATCTCCACTGTCGACCTCCTCCAGCCTCCACGGGGTACCATCGACCTCCTCCAGCCTCCACAGGCTCCTGTTCATCCAGCCTCCACCGCGTGCTACTCCACCGGCTACTGTTCAACCACCCCTCCACGGGCACCCCTCCACCGTCTACTGTTCATCCAGCCCTCCACACCATGGGGTCCTATTCAACCACCCTCCACGGGCACCCCTCCATCGTTTACTGTTCATCCAGCCCTCCACACCACAGGGTCCTGTTCATCCAGAGCCAACGCCACCGCTCACTATTCATCCAACCCCCCTCCCCCGCAACACTCACTGTTCATCCAATCGATCGGGCTTCAGTTAGCAGGAGTAGCAAAGGAATCGCTCGGGTTCAGTAACGCGTAGCCTGCAGTGCAATCGCTCGGGTTTAGTTAGAGCCCAACGCCTGGCTCGGGTTCAGTTAGAGCCAACGCCTCGCACACACGCGCGTACCTATACGAGAGAAACGCGCATCGCTCGACCCCCAACCTCCCACTGTAACCGGGAACTCCCCGAAATTTTCCTCCCCCTCGCTTCTACCATGGTTTTTTCCGTCATGGACGGCCCAAAGAATGTCATGCAGCTGCGTCTCCGGCCCGCCCAGGACGAAAAGCCCATTTTCTGTCATGATTTTTTGTCATAGAAGTAGGAGCCCACCACATCTATGATGATACTAGGTTTTGTCACAATTATCGTCATAGAAGTGTCATATGTATGACAGGAAAAAAATTCGTTCGGCCCAAAATGTCACGGACGTGTCTTTTTTTGTAGTGAAGGGTGATGCAGCAAAGTAGCATAACTATTTCCCTTAGTTTTTTAGAACCAAGGTATCAATCCAGTAGGAAGCTCCTCGAAGGTCCCACGCACCTACACAAACAAACAAGAACCTCGCAACCAACGCGATAAAGGGGCTGTCAATCCCTTCACAGAAACTTGCAAAAGTGAGATCTGATAGAGATAATAAGATAAGATAGTATTTTTGGTATTTTTATGATATAGATTGGAAAGTAAAAGATGCAAATAAAAGTACATGGAAAACTTATATGATAAAAGATAGACCCGGGGGCCATAGGTTTCACTAGTGGCTTCTCTCAAGATAGCATAAGTATTACGGTGGGTGAACAAATTACTATCGAGCAATTGATAGAAAAGTGAATAGTTATGAGAATATCTAGGCATGATCATGTATATAGACATCACATCCGCAACAAGTAGATCGAAAAGATTCTGTATCTACTACTATTTCTCCAAACATCGACCGACTCATGCCTGCATCTAGAGTATTAAGTTCATAAGAACAGAGTAACGCATTAAGAAAGATGACATGATGTAGAGGGATAAACTCATGCAATATGATATAAACCCCATCTTTTTATCCTCTATGGCAACAATACAATACGTGCCTTGCTGCCCCTGCTGTCACTGGGAAAGGACACCACAAGATTGAACCCAAAGCTAAGCACTTCTCCTATTGCAAGAAAGATCAATCTAGTAGGCCAAACCAAACTGATAATTCGAAGAGACTTGCAAAGATAACCAATCGTACATAAAAGAATTCTGAGGAGATTCAAATATTTCTCATAGATAAACTTGATCATATACCCACAATTCATTGGATCTCGACAAACACACCGCAAAAAGAATTACATCGAATAGATCTCCAAGAAGATCGAGGAGAACTTGGTATTGAGATTCAAAGAGAGAGAAGAAGCCATCTGGCTAATAACTATGGACCCGAAGGTCTATGGTAAACTACTCACAACTCATCGAAGAGGCCTTGGAGATGATGTAGAGGCCCTCCTTGGTCGATTCCCCCCCCCCCGGCGGAGTACCGGTGAAGGCTCCACGATGGGATATCGCAGATACAGAAGGTTGCGGCAGTGGAATTAGGTTTTTGTGGTCCTCCTGGATGTTCTCGGGGTACGTGGATATATATAGGAGGAAGAAGTAGGTCGGTGGAGCCATGAGGGGCCCACGAGGGTGGGGGGCGCGCCCACCCCCTTAGGGCGTGTCGGGCACCCTCGTGGCCGCCTCGTTCGCTTCTTGACGTCCACTCCAAGTCTCCTGGGTTGTGTTTGTTCAAAAAAGATTGCTCCCGAAGGTTTCATTCCATTTGGACTCCGTTTGATATTCCTTTTCTTCGAAACTCTGAAATAGGCAAAAAACAGCAATTCGGTCTAGGCCTCCGATTAGTAGGTTAGTCCCAAAAATGATATAAAAGTGTAAAGTAAAGCCCATAAACATCCAAAACGGGTAATATAATAGCATGGAACAATCAAAAATTATAGATACGTTGGAGACGTATCAAGCATCCCCAAGCTTAATTCCTGCTCGTCCTCGAGTAGCTAAATGATAAAAACAGAATTTTTGATGTGGAATGCTACCTAGCATAATTCTCAATGTAATTTTCTTTATTGTGGCATGAATTTTCAGATCCAAATGATTCAAAATAAACGTTCATATTCACATAAAAACAATAATAATTCAAGCATACTAACAAAGCAATCATTTCTTCTCAAAATAGCATGGCTAAAGAAGGTTATCCCTACAAAATCATATAGTCTGGCTATGCTCTATCTTCATCACACAAAGTATTTAATCAAGCAAATCCCGATGACAAGCCAAGCAACTGTTTCATACTTTAGTATTCTCAAACTTTTTCAACTTTCACGCAATACATGAGCATGAGCCATGGACATAGCACTATATGTGGAATAGAATGGTGGTTGTGGAGAAGACAAAAAGGAGAAGATAGTCTCACATCAACTAGGCCTATCAATGGGCTATGGAGATGCCCATTAATATATATCAATGTGAGTGAGTAGGCATTGCCACGCAACGGATGCACTAGAGCTACAAATGTATGAAAAGCTCAACAAAAGAAACTAAGTGGGTGTGCATCCAACTTGCTTGCTCACGAAGACCTAGGGCATTTTGAGGAAGCCCATCATTGGAATATACAAGCCCAGTTCTATAATGAAAAATCCCCACTAGTATATGAAAGTGACAACATAGGAGACTCTCTATCATGAAGATCATGGTGCTACTTTGAAGCACAAGTGTGGTAAAAAGGATAGTAGCATTGTCCCTTCTCTCTTTTTCTCTCATTTTTTTATTTGGCCTTTCTCTTTTTTTGGCCTTTCTATTTTTTCTAAAGTCCAAAGTCTCATCCCGACTTGTGGGGGAATCATAGTCTCCATCATTCTTTCCTCACTTGGGACAATGCTCTAATAATGAAGATCATCACACTTTTATTTACTTACAACTCAAGATTACAACTCGATACTTAGAACAAAATATGACTCTATATGAATGCCTCGGGCGGTGTACAGGGATATGCAATGAATCAAGAGTGACATGTATGGAAGATTTATGAAGGTGGCTTTGCCACAAATACGATGTCAACTACATGATCATGCAAAGAGCAATATGACAATGATCATGTATGTCATAATAAACGGAATGGTGGAAAGTTGCATGGCAATATATCTCGGAATGGCTATGGAAATGCCATAATAGGTAGGTATGGTGGCTGTTTTGAGGAAGGTATATGGTGGGTGTATGGCATCGGCGAAAGTTGCGCGGCACAAGAGAGGCTAGCAATGGTGGAAGGGTGAGAGTGCGTATAATCCATGGACTCAACATTAGTCATAAAGAACTCATATACTTATTGCAAAAATCTACAAGCCATTGAAAACAAAGTACTATGTGCATGCTCCTAGTGGGATAGATTGGTAGAAAAAGACCACCGCTCGTCCCCGACCGCCACTCATAAGGAAGACAATCAATAAATAAATTATGCTCCGACTTCATCACAAAGCGGTTCACCATACGTGCATGCTACGGGAATCACAAACTTCAACACAAGTAATCTTTAAATTCATAATTACTCCACTAGTATGACTCTAATATCACCATCCTCATATCTCAAAACAATTATCAAGCATCAAATTGATCATAGCATCCAATTCACTTTCTATGATAGTTTTTATTATACCCAACTTGGATGCCCATCATTCTAGGACCAATTTTATAACCATAGCAAATACCATGTTGTTCTAAAAGACTCTTAAAATAATATAAGTGAAGCACGAGAGATCAACAATTTCTACAAAATTAAGCCACCGCCGTGCTCTAAAAGATATAAGTGAAGCACTAGAGCAAAAATTATCTAGCTCAAAAGATATAAGTGAAGCACATAGAGTATTCTAATAAATTCCAAATCAAGTGGGTCTCTCCCAAAAGGTGTGTACAGCAAGGATGATTGTCGTAAACTAAAAATCAAAGACTCATATCATACAGGACGCTCCAAGCAAAACACATATCATGTGGTGAATAAAAATATAGCTCCAAGTAAAGTTACCGATAAACGAAGACGAAAGAGGGGATGCCTTCCGGGGCATCCCCAAGCTTAGGCTTTTGGTTATCCTTGAATATCTTGGGGTGCCATGGGCATCCCCAAGCTTAGGATCCTGCCACTCCTTATTCCATAGTCCATCAAATCTTTACCCAAAACTTGAAAACTTCACAACACAAAACTCAACAGGAAATCTCATAAGCTTTGTTAGTGCAAGAAAGAAAAACCACCACATAAGGTACTGTAATGAACTCATTCTTTATTTATATTGGTGTTAAACCTACTGTATTCCAACTTCTCTATGATTCATACCCCCCCCCGATACTAGCCATAGATGCATCAAAATAAGCAAATAACACACGAAAAACAGAATCTGTCAAAAACAGAACAGTCTGTAGAAATCTGTAACTTTTGAATACTTATGGAACTCTAAAACTCCTACCAAAATAGGAAGTACTTGGCAATTTGTCTATTGATCCACTGCAAAAAGAATCAATGCAAAAGCACGTTTCTGTGATTTCCTAAAATTATTTTCGTGCGTGCAAAAGTTTCTTTTTTTCAGCAGAATCAAATTAACTATCACCGTAGGTTATCCTATAGGTTCTACTTGGCACAAACACTAATTAAAACATAAAACCACATCTAAAAAGAAGCTAGATTAAATATTTATTACTAAACAGAAGAAAAAAATCAATAAACAAGAATAAAATTGGGTTGCCTCCCAACTAGCACTATCGTTTAACGCCCCTAGCTAGGCATAAAAGAGAGAATAGATCTAAGTATTGCCATCTTTGGTATTGGGAAAGAAAGAGAAAATTTCTTTTCTATAGAATTCATTCTTCTATTTTGGGAAAGCACATTGCCATTAATGGAGGAAGAAAGATTAAGCACATTACGGAAATTTGCATCTAAGCTAGCCTTCATTTCTTTGATAATTTCGTTTTGATAAAAGCATAAGAGAGTGGTGGATTAAACCTTATCATTCATGGAGTTCCCAAATATAGCATCCCCTTCAAGAAAACCTCCTTCAAAAATAGAATCTAGAACTTGCTTGAAAGAAGCAGGTATGCTTGTATAAAAGCTTTTTAAGTATATCTCAATTTGATATTGTGGCACATAGCTAGCCTGAATCCTTAATAACCTATCCCAAGCATCTTTTAAAGACTCATCAAGTAAATAACAAAAAAATCCGGAGTCATCTTCATCAAAATTATTCAAACCCTCATTGGTCACACCGGTAGGTATTTTCATAACATCATTATTATGAGCTTAGAAAGGATAGAGGGACTATCCAAGGTACTAAAACCCTGGAAAGAACCCTTAGTTCTTTTTGATTCGGCCATGGCAACGGGAAGGCAAACGGTAAAGAGAGGTGAATAAAACGGCAAGGGTGAAGTGGGGGAGAGGAAAACGAGAGGCAAATGGCAAATAATGTAATGCGAGGGAGATGAGTTTGTGATGGGTACTTGGTATGTCTTGACTTGAGCGAAGACCTCCCCGGCAACGGCGCCAGAAATCCTTCTTGCTACCTCTTGAGCACTGCGTTGGTTTTCCCTTGAAGAGTAAAGGGTGATGCAGCAAAGTAGCATAAGTATTTCCCTCAGTTTTTGAGAACCAACGTATCAATCCACTAGGAGGATCCTCAAAAGTACCACACACCTACACAAACAAACAAGAACCTCGCAACCAACGCGATGAAGGGGTTGTCAATCCCTTCACAGAAACTTTTGAAAGTGAGATCTGGTAGAGGTAATAAGATAAGATAATATTTTTGGTATTTTTATGATATAGATTGGAAAGTAAAAGATGCAAATAAAAGTAGATGGAAAACTTATATGATAAAAGATAGACCCGGGGGCCATAGGTTTCACTAGTGGCTTCTCTAAAGATAGCATAAGTATTACGGTGGGTGAACAAATTACTGTCGAGCAATTGATAGAAAAGTGCATAGTTATGAGAATATATAGACATGATCATGTATATAGGCATCACATCTGCAACAAGTAGATCGAAATGATTCTGCATCTACTACTATTACTCCACACATCGACCGACTCATGCCTGCATCTAGAGTATTAAGTGCATAAGAACAGAGTAACGCATTAAGAAAGATGACATGATGTAGAGGGATAAACTCATGCAATATGATATAACCCCCATCTTTTTATCCTCGATGGCAACAATACAATATGTGCCTTGCTGCCCCTGTTGTCACTGGGAAAGGACACCGCAAGATTGAACCCAATGCTAAGCACTTCTCCTATTGCAAGAAAGATCAATCTAGTAGGCCAAACCAAAATGATAATTCAAAGAGACTTGCAAAGATAACCAATCATGCATAAAAGAATTCAGAGGAGATTCAAATATTTCTCATAGATAAACTTGATCATAAACCCACAATTCATCGGATCTCGATAAACACACCGCAAAAAGAATTACATCGAATAGATCTCCAAGAAGATCAAGGAGAACTTGGTATTGAGATTCAAAGAGAGAGAAGAAACCATCTAGCTAATAACTATGGACCCGAAGGTCTGTGGTAAAGTGCTCACAAATCATCGGAGAGGCCTTGGAGATGATGTAGAGGCCCTCCGTGGTCGGTTCCCCCTCTGGCGGAGCGCCAGCGAAGGCTCCAAGATGGGATCTTGCGGATACAGAAGGTTGCGGCAGTGGAATTAGGTTTCGTGGTGCTCCTGGATGTTCTCGGAGTACGTGGACATATATAGGAGGAAGAAGTAGGTCGGTGGAGCCACGAGGGGCCCACGAGGGTGGGGGGGCGCCCAGCCTCTTAGGGCACGCCGGGCACCCTCGTGGCCACCTCGTTCGCTTCTTGACGTCCACTCCAAGTCTCCTGGGTTGCGTTTGTTCCAAAAAGATCGCTCCCGAAGGTTTCATTCCGTTTGGACTCCGTTTGATATACCTTTTCTTCGAAACAATGTAATAGGCAAAAAACAGAATTCGGGTTGGGCCTCCGGTTAGTAGGTTAGTCCCAAAAATGATATAAAAATGTAAAGTAAAGCCCATAAACATCCAAAATGGGTAATATAATAGCATGGAACAATCAAAAATTATAGAACCATTGGAGACGTATCAGTGATCAACTTGCGGGTTCAGTGAACTTATGCATAGGGGTTGGCACACGTTTTCGTCTTGACTCTCGGGTAGAAACTTTGGGGCACTCTTTGAAGTTCTATGTGTTAGTTGAATAGATGAATCTGAGAATGTGTGATGTATATCGTATAATCATGCCCACGGATACTTGAGGTGACATTGGAGTATCTAGGTGACATTAGGGTTTTGGTTGATTTGTGTCTTAAGGTGTTATTCTAGTACGAACTCTATGATAGATCGAACAGAAAGAATAGCTTCATGTTATTTTACTACGGACTCTTGAATAGATCGATCAAAAGGGATAAATTTGAGGTGGTTTCGTACCCTACAATAATCTCTTCGTTTGTTCTCTGCTATTAGTGACTTTGGAGTGACTCTTTGTTGCATGTTGAGGGATAGTTATATGATCCAGTTATGTTATTATTGTTGAGAGAACTTGCACTAGTGAAAGTATGAACCTTAGGCCTTGTTTCCTAGCATTGCAATACTGTTTGTGCTCACTTTTATCATTAGTTACCTTGCTGTTTTTTTATTTTCGGATTACAAAAACCCATATCTATCATCCATATTGCACTTGTATCACCATCTCTTCGCTGAACTAGTGCACCTATACAATTTACCATTGTATTGGGTGTGTTGGGGACACAAGAGACTCTTTGTTATTTGGTTGCAGGGTTGTTTGAGAGAGACCATCTTCATCCTACGCCTCCCACGGATTGATAAACCTTAGGTCATCCACTTGAGGGAAATTTGCTACTGTCCTACAAACCCTGCACTTGGAGGCCCAACAACGTCTACAATAAGAAGGTTGTGTAGTAGACATTTGGTACATATGGAAACTTAAGGGATATTAAGGTCTCCTTTTAATAGAGAACCAGAACAAAGCATTAACACATAGTGAATACATAAACTCCTCAAACTACGGTCATCACTGGAAAGTATCCTGAATATTATCACTCTGGAGTTTGCGGATCATAACATGTAATAGGTGCATATGACTAGCAAGATCGGATCTAGAACATAGATATAATGGTGAAAACATAAATGTTCAGATCTGAAATCATGGCACTCGGGCCCAAGTGACAAGCATTAACACTACAAAAAAATACACTTCCGTGATGATACGTGTTTGTCACAGTAGGTCGCGTTTTTTGTCATGCATGTACATCCATGACAAATTTATGACAGAATCAAGATAGGCATACCTGTGCTGTCGTCGAAGTGTTCCATGACATTACCAAAATTATCATCACGGAAGTGTCCACTTCCATGACGATAAATCGCGCGTCACAGAACTACTTCGTCAAGGGTGACCGACACGTGGCATCCACCGTAACGGAACGCCGTTAAGCTATCGGGTCGGGCTTTGGATCCTATAACCCGTTAACAGCCCCGACCAATGGGGATTTTCCACGTGTAAAATCATCATTGGCTGGAGGAAACACGTGTCGGCTCACTGTTAGGACAGATGTCATCCACTCATTGGACAGAAGGCGCCTATGATACGTCGACACGTGGCACGGCCCAACAGAGGCCCATTCCTGTGAAAAGGCCAGCCCGTTTGACTTGGTCAAAAGGTGGCGGCCCGGCCCATGGAAAGCATGTTAACGGCCTGTTCGCATATAGCCCATTTATAGCCCGCTAACCCAAGGCCCGTTACCCCCTATCCGAATTAGGCCCAGTAGCGTCATCTGGGCCATCCAATGTGATTTCAGCCCGTTTTCACTTCTGGCCCATGTATGGCCCGTGACGTCTTTCGGCCCATATGAGGCCCTATGTAAGTTTTGGCCTATTAACAACCCATGGTGAAACTGGCCCACAATGAACAGTGTATCACTTTACACCCACTAACGGCCCGTGGTGAAACTGGCCCGCAATGAACAGTGTATCACTTTACACCCACTAACGGCCCGTGGTGAAACTGGCCCGTAATGAACAGTGTATCACTTTATACCCATTAAGGGGTTGTTATTCAGTTGGGCCGTTTCTAGCAAATGTTATCTTTCGGCCTTCTCAGAGGCCATTTATTCTTGGGCTCATTTCCAGCATTCGTTTACTTACGGCCCGTTACTGTCATTTTCTGCTTGTGGGCCAAATTCAGCCCATGGTTGCATCAGCCTGTTTGTGGTCCGTTAATACGTTGGGCCGTTTTCATAGCGTCATCAAATATGGCCTATTAATGATGGCCCGTTATGGTCATACGGCCCGTATAAGGCCCATTGATGATACGGCCCGTAGAAGGCCCATTGTTTCTACGGCCCATAGAAGGCCCATTGTTTCTACGGCCCGTAGAAGGCCCATTATTTCTACCGCCCGTAGAAGGCCCATTGTTTCTACGGTCCATAGAAGGCCCACCGTTTCTACGGCCCGTAGGAGGCCCAGTGTCACTACAGTAAATATTAGCCCATGGTTATTGTGGCCTAGTTTTAAAAAGAACTGCACTGACTACAAGCAAACAAATAAACAAGACAACAAGGAAATAAATAAGCAAGCAACTTATGCTAGCCTATCAGGCTATTACACATATTACATCCACTGGGCATCAAAGTTCGCCACCAGTGCAAATATAGGGAACAAAGCAGCATATCATATACACTGGTTGTGAAAGTTGGCGACCAGCGCAAATAAACGCCGCAACAAAACAAATCTAGAACAAACCACTTCAGAAGATCTCAAGAAACAATATCCTGGGTACCCATAATGCTGGCAAGATGCTTAGCAAGCTTATTAACTTTCTCTTGTTTGGCGCTTAAATCCTCCAGCGCTTGCTGTTGCACCAGAAAATATGCATCTGAATTCTGCAGGGACTTCCTCAGTCCTTCAGCTTCCTGTCGCAGCACATCTGATCAATGTCTTTCAACTTGAAGTTGAGACTCAAGAAGATGAACTGATTCAAGCAGCGAGTTCGAAGAGCTTGTGCCAGCAGTAGTGGCCAGTAACTCGAACACTACATCAAGACAGGACTTTTGGGTTCCCTCACTGTCGTCAAGATAGTTTTTATCAGCTTTCTTGGAGACCAACAGGGATGTCTCACTATCTTGAACCTTATCTGCATTACTTCCTTTACCATTGGATAACGCGGTACTGTTCTCCAATATTTTGTCCGCATTCTAAAAGAGAAACAAGCAGACACATCACATGTTTACCATGTTGTATATGAAACTCATTTTGGTAAATGAGTTCAATAGTAAAGTGGACAGGATAACAACATGAAACAAACATATATCTATGTGCCATGGTCACTTTATGGTCTATATCATTCTAGTTTTTGTTGCCAAATCAAGATAGAGACACAGTTCAAATAATATTTGTTCAAGACAAAGCAGAATAGACAGAATATAAGTGTGGGTAACTATAGAGCAATAACAACACTTGTAATGTGCATGACATGAGAACATAACTGTTTATTCAATTGAAACTGAAATCAACATAGAGCAGGTTACAACAGCAAACCAGTTAAAGAAACAGGTTTAAAACATACCTGTTGCGCCATTGGAGTTTCAATTCCATCCTTCAAATTTGAAAATAGTTGGTATGAGTAAATACAGTAATGCAAGAGCAAAGGAGTATGAACCATAGCTACAGAACCTGACCTGAGAACAAATCTTCTTCTCCTTTAAGCGTTGAGTTGGGATTCGGAGTGGTGGTCCTCGTGCTTTGGGCACTGCAGTTCCCTTACTAACCGCTCGTGTTTGGGTGCTCTGTGGTGGAGACGGTGTTGTGTCTACTGGAACTGGGTTACTATCTGCCGGGGTTGGGGTTAAAAGGGGTGTAGCTAGTTCTCTGTCCAACTAGGTAGAGGTACAATTTGCGAGAGTCTGGGTTATGTGTGGTGGATGTGGTCCTTGGGCATGTACAACCGTGGTTCTATCTGCATCAACTGGTAGCACTATCTTTTCTGAAGACCGTGTTGTTACTCCCTTAGATACTACCATCACGCTCTCCAATTCAAATGGCTGATAAACAAGAAAAGTAATTGAAAGTATAGACATTGTATGATAGACAGGTGCAATGGATAGTGGGGAATAAAAGAGGGCATGAAATAATTCATATTTATGTTGTCTAACCAAACAGGATAGCATGACACAATTTCACATGTATTATGGCTAACTAAACAGGATAGCATGACACGGTTTCACATTATGATGGCTAACTAAAAAAGATGGAAAGACATAGTTCAAAATATGAGACTATGTAAACAGGATGACATGACATAACTATATAATGTGTTTATTAAATAGGTTGGCATGCCATAATTCACATACATTCATGGATAGAATGCCATAATTCTAAATATGATGACTGTAAACACTAAACAGGATGAGATGATATAACTATATGATGTCTTTATTAAATGGGTTGCCATGCCATAATTCAGATAGATGATGTGTATGTACTATGTAAACATGATGGCATGATATAATTCAAATATATGATTTATATAGTAAGCAAGTAAGCATATGGCAATCTATATATGATGTAAAAACAAAGCAATGCAAGACAACATGCATGACATGGGTAATATAACCCTGCCAAGCTTGAGCATAGACCTCAGGGGGAGAATAGGACTGGTCATCAGTCTCTGAATCCTCCTCTGAGGAGCTCTCTATAGCCAGCAATATGTCTGCTTCAGCAGGTAGCATTGTCTGCTCTGAATACCTTGTTTTCACTCCAGATACTTCCATCACCGCTTCAAATGGCTGATGCACAGGAAGAGTAGTTGGATATACAAACGTTGTCGACAAATGGAACACGTAATACAAAAAAATGATAGCATGATATAATTCACATACATGATGATTGGCTAAACAGCATGGCATTGCATAATTCACATATATAATGCCTTTGCAACAAGATAGCATTGTATAATTCACATATATAATGTCTTGCAACAAGATGGCAATGCATAATTCACATATATGGTAATTAGACACTGAACAGGTGGCATTCACACAAAGCATGTCTAAACTAATCAACTGTCATAGCAATGCAAGACACCATACACACGATATGAGCAACATAACCCTGCCAAGTTAGAGCATTCACCTTGGGGGGATAGGACTGGTCATCTGTCTCTGAATCCTCCTCTGAGGAGCTATCCGTAACCAGCGAGATATGTGCTTCGTCAGATAGCATAGTCTGCTCAGAAGACCTTGTTTTCACTCCAGAATTTGCCATCACCGTGTCAAATGGCTGATGCAGACGAAGAGCAGTTGAATGTACTAACATTGTTGACGAATGTAATATGTAACAAAAAAAAGATGGCCTGATATAATTTACATATAAGATGACTGGCTAAGCAGGATGGCATTGCAAAATTCACATATATGATGCCTGGCTAAACAAGGTGGCGTTGCATATTTCACATAGACGATGAATAAACTAAACATATGGCATTCGCACAAAGGATGTCTAAACTAAGCAGATGACATATTTGATGTATAAAGTAAGCAATGCAAGACACCATATGCTTTACATAACCAACAGCAACATGCCAAGTTAGAGCGAAGACCTCAGGGGGTAAATAGGAGTTATCTTCTCCATGTGAATCCCCCTTAGAACAGATATCTTCCTCTCAATTACAATCCGAAATGCGTCGAGGGGGGGGTTGCCTTTGCGCCTACCATGGAGCGACATCTGCATGAAATTATATTGCCACGCAAGGCTCGTCTCTTTTGCTCTACATGTTCAGTTCCATTGTTTAAAATAACTGTCATGCATAGGAATAAAACATAGTGAGATTATGTAAGGAGTGCATGCAGAAATCCAGAGTGATGGTAGCAACCTGTGGATAGACCCAAAACCAATAATAGCAAGCAGATAATGGCTTCAGTTAATAAATACAGATAATGGCTTCTTTACTGTTTGTTTCCCACCCAACATGAAACTCATAGTAGACACCGGAGATTAACCAGATAGTAGATAGATACTATTGATAGCGGCCCCGATATGTACCCCACAACCATTTAAAAACTCAAGTTTGACCATTAGTTTGGAGCTGACTCAGAGTCTAATCGGTGAACAGGACGATAAAGTAGGATGTAATATTAAGCGATGCATAACGTAAGCAGACACGAAAGAGTGCGACCTCTCTTGCGGACCCGTGTAGTCCTCGAGGTCATCTACTTGGTTGACGATGGTAATGCAGTTTTCATGGCTGCCAGCGCCGGGGAAGAAGATCTGAGGCGGCGAAAGACAGTCTGGAGGCCGGATCCCTGCTCTGCTAGACCCTTCTGTCGTTGGAGCAGTTGAGCTGGGGTGGACGATGGCGCAGCGGGACCGGGACAAACCACGCAAGGTTTTCTTTGACAACTATATATAAGAGAAGTAATTCTGTAAGGGCTCGTTTGAATTTGAGGGTTCCAACAATGCTGGGATAGGAAATAGACAGGAATAGGACAGGAATGCACGTGCAAAACAGAGAATTTAAAAACACAGGATTTCTACCAATCTGGGTGTTTGATTCACAACAATAGGAAGATCACAGGATGCAAAGAAGTATGGTGAGATTAAGTCAAACCACAAGAAAATGTACGGTTATAATGCTATTATGCTACTATCTCTTAGTCTTGTGCTTCATGAATAGGAATTTGAAAAGGAGGACAAGTGAAAATTAAAATTCCTACATTTTTTCTTTCAAGGAGACACTAAAGGAACAAATCTGTGTGCTCAGTGGACAATATATATAACATGTAGAGTAAAAAAGAGATGCAACAAGTGTACAACCTCTTTGGCGAAGCCATGTTGATCTCAGCGTGATTGGGTTGGCCAGTGAGGATGCTCCGGCTGACTTTGCTGTCGGAGGAGGGGAAGAAGATCTTAGGTGTCTGGAGATGGAGCCCGAGGTACTGCTCCGCTGTGATGGAGGGTTTCATCGTTGGAGCAGCTCCGGTGAGTTGTACGACGCTGAGGCTGAAGCAGGACAAGAGAGACAACGAACAACGTTAACCTGAGTGGAATTCTAATAGCATCTCCAATACATGACGTAAAATACATAACCACAAAGTGCTAGATGTAAAATACATCAGCCGCTCATCTCTGAACTAAACTGTCGAAACTGAACTTAACTGTCGAAACTGAACTTAACTGTCGAAACTGAATTTTGCTGTCGAAACTGAATTTTGCTGTTGAAACTGAACGCACTAGCAAGGTGAGGCTACACGCCAGTCGATTTTGCAGTCATTGGATACGAAATCAAGGGCCAGCGGTACATCTCCAACCTCCACCCCCCCTGACCCGCCAGCCACCACCGGCCAAACAGCAGCCCCCCGCCGCCCGCGGCCGGCGGTGCGCCGCCCCGCCCGCCCCGAAAACACTCCCCACCGCCGGTCCACCGCCGCCCAGGCCATCCCTCTAGGCCCCCCCGTGCCGAGCTTTTTCTCCGCCGATCCCCACGCCACCGCCCTGCCAACGCCCCGCCACCACCGGCGACCACCGCCCCCATCCTGAACCCTAAGATAGATAGTGGGGTACCTCTCCGGCTAGCCCCCCTCCCCGCTGCGGCTGGTTCTTCCTTCACCCCGGCGAGCCCACCCCTTGGAAATCGACTGACCCAAAAGTCGATTCAGTCGACTGAAGTGTAGCCAAATTGGAGCAGCATCGCAAGCAAGAGCAAGAGCGAGAGCAGCAGCGCGAGCAAGAGCAATAGCAAGAGCAGACCAGGCAGAGGACCGAGAGCAAGAGCGGAGCAGCAGCACGAGCGAGAGCTAAAGCAGCAACAGCTCCTACTGATGTTGACGTCGCCGCCGAGGGAGCGACGCCGTGGAGGAAGTGGCTGGCAACGCCACCGTGGATGGAGCCGCACCGTGTCATCTCGGGACCGAGCGCCGGCAGCACCGTGAGATCGAATCAAGAAGAAAATGCGGTGATTAGTGTACAACCTCTTTGGTGGCGCCGATTAGGCCGCAGCTTCATCCGAGGAAACGGTGATGATGATGCTCTTCCGGTGGTGCAGGTGAAGATGGCGGTGTGGGAATGGAGGTGGCGCGAAAGACGAGGGGAACGTCGGGGCAGCTCCTTGGATGTGGAGGACGGGGTGGCTGAACCGGCGGGACGATGAGATCGACGACGGATCCTCATCCGGTACGGTGGATGAGGGACGTCGAGGTGTTGCTGTGGACGACGTCATCAGGGACGAAGCTCCGGCTGGCTGGCGGACGGAGCAGGGTGTGGGGTTTCGTCGCGGGTTTTCGCGGCCTCGGTGTACGAATGGGTGGGCGGATGGGATGGCAGTTGGGAACCATGGCTTAGAGACGCGCTTGTCCGAAATCTGGGGTAAGTTATGAAAGTACCCCCACCGATTTGAGGCGGTTCTTTTGGTTCAGGGGTACCACGGGCATTTCGCATGTCGGGATTTCACAGGAGGTGGGAGTTTTCGCGCGCGTTGTAATTTTGGAATAGCAAGGTGCGGGTTGAGATGGAGGGAGTTGTAGGAGCACAACGAGACAAAGATATATCTTAAATATTTCGGGCTAACAAGGCGCAGGTTGAAATTTCCGGACAAGCCTAACGTGTATTGTACCAAATCAATGCGCACTACAAATGTCATTCAAAACTTTGAATTCATGTTATGTTCAATTAAAATATTTTGCTACGTGTACAATGCATGCAACCTACTACTCAAATGAACATTTTAGTGCATTTCAAACGTATATACTACCACTTCAATATGAATTAAATTTGAATAAGATCTACAGTAATGATTGTTGTGAAGTCAAAGCATTTGAATTCGTTTCTCTGTTTTAATAAGATCTACAATCATCATTATTGTCAAGTTAAACCATCGTTTGTGTATTATCTTCACAGCACACCACATGATCAGTATCGAGTTACATATGAACTATGTGTACTATATGAACTCGAACTAGATTTTTTGAATCCACTTTATTTTGATTTCAAATCACATTACATTTCTAGCTCTAGCTAGATCTTCATAATCTAAACCATGTCTCATATGTATAATGTGTTTATCACATTATGTATGGTGCCCCGCCCCCTACGCCTACAAGTATTTAGATGTGAGTTGCAAACACCACCCATTACCACAAATTCAAATATAATGTGAGAATGTTCGATATATAGTATTGTTTAGATTGCTCGATATATAGTTGGAAGCTGCAAACGCCACACATTATCACAAATTCAAATAAGATGTGAGATTGTTTGATGTATAGTATGGTTTAGATTGTTCAGCATTTAGCTGTGAGTTGCAAACGCCATGCATTATCACATTATGGTATAACATGTGCACAGCACGTGTATCACCGCTATATTCATGCATGCAATGTTTAAAACACTATGATCACCTATTCAAATATATGAATCCGCTTTCATATCAAATTATGATCTTTATTAGTCTCTTACACCCACACAGTCCTCTAACCTTTGTAGCTACGACTAACTTCCTCTCGTGCCTGCACACACCCACCTCGCCCTCCCCCTCCCTCGGCATTCTATCCACCGGACACATTCATTTTTTCCTTTAGGTCGTTCTCCCAGAGTCTCCACAACTCCTTTCCAACACACACCGATCGATAAACCTCTCCAGCGATGCCTGCCTACAGCATACACACACAGCTTCAATCTCCTCCTTTATGTGTCCTTGCCTCGTGTCTCTCATATGGTCAGACACACGTGTAAACTCTCACCCCTCTTTTAATCGATCTCATAACCGCACACTCCTCCCCCTATCCAGCTAGTAGTTGGGACTCTCGCACCACCTCCTAGCTCCATTCTCTCTATCTATCCGTCTCGCTGGGCCTTATTTGCCTCTAACAAATGGACGTACACGGACCGATCTCTCGCTATACATATAGCCATCTAGGTCCTTATAACTCATTTTTACCCACACATCGATCGATCTACCTCATTAGTTGTGTCTCTCCCTTCCTCCAACAAACAACAACTGATCTACCGATCTAGTTAGGTTTGCTTACCAAACACATGGTTCCCCTTCATCATCCATGGATGCGTCCCGACAGATCTATCACGCACAGGCACACACAGAAACACATCCCCACTCTTATTGATAGCATTGCAGTTCCACCCTCAGTTTGTCTAGTAGGCCTCTCCCAAAATCTTCGAGAAGCAACTCCATCACCCATCCAGCACTCTACCCCTCTCCCTCCCTCTCCCTCCCTCTCTCTCTCCTCTCTCTCTCTGTCCCATCATATTTCCCGTCCTTCAGTTATGTATGGATGTCGACCGATCTCCCTCATGACATAGCTGGATCTCTCCTTCTCAACACATATACGAGTCGTTCTACCTCTATAGTTAGGCCTCTGCCTACCCCTCCCCCCACCCCCTCCCCCCCACACACACCGATACATCAAGCGCTCTAGTCATGTCTCCCTGCCACACACAAACTTGACATGTGCCCTCTAACGTTCCCGTAGGCCAGTCGCCCTATATCTTTCACTTGCACACACACACGCAATTTTGATGGCTCTCTTCATCGATCTCGCACCCACCCGTACTTGATCCTTTCTTTGACTCTATCGATAGCTATGGCCCCTCCCACTCTTCTCGTGGATTTCCCGACCCTCTATGTATGATATGGATAGGCCTCCATTTCACACACATTGCATGCAAAATTTTGTTTGAGATGTCATCGACACATATTCCCACAAATAATTCACGAAATCAACCCCCCACCCCACCCCCACCCCCACCGCAAAACAAAAAACACTCACGAACGCGGTTTGTATCTCTCACACACACCTACGTAGGTGGGGGACGTGCACGAAGAGAAGAGGTGCATACACGACGCACGTACTCCTGTCTCTTTCCCAACCACACCTGCGCGGGTACACGGTGGAGCTCATTTCTATACGAAAAAGGCATCCCACGTGGTAATTTGGCACGTGTACTAGTTGTTCACTTGGTGGAGGGAGGATCGTCTACCATGGGTGAACAAACAAATTGCGACTTGACGCGTTATGTTAAATTAAAAAAAAAAGAGGCAAACCATGTGGGGCCTACCTTAGAGGCAAGGCTCTATACACTGGAGTACTTTTGATGTGTCCCGTCAACTCGCAGAACAAGGAGAAGCTTTCCTAGTACGCCATCTCCCCCGCCCACGGGCACGGTGGCTCGCAGGATGAGGTGAAGCTTGCTCCTCCCTCGCCCATGCGCGCGGTGGCTCGCAGGACGAGGAGAAAAATTTACTACTCCCTCCGTTTACACCTCGTCCCTACTACCTTGGTTATGGAGATTATATCATATTGTTTGGAATATATATGTCCTTAGTAGATTTCAATATGAACTACTAGTACATACTCCAATCACTGATGTATATAGACGTATTTTAGAGTGTACATTCACTCATTTTGCTCCGTATGTAGTAGCACTCTCCCTCGCCCCTCGACCCTCGCCCACGTGGTGGACGTGCAGCAATTCATTCGGTCGCATATAGCCAGAACGATATATACTGCACTACCATTATCGCTCGACTTCCCGAAGAGGCGAAGAGCCAATCGCAAGGTTAACATTTTGGAGATGCCAAGCGCAAGGTTATAGGAGAACAAGTAGTAGGTGCAGCGTCATTTATAAATATATTTTTTTCTTCAGTGGCACGTACGCAATATGATAGGTTCATATGGAGAGAAAAGGAAACCACTCCACTATATACATAGTCAGGACAGCCCAGCCTACACGGTTGCTTGCTGGGGTTGCTCTCTTCACACTCTCTCGCACAAAACGACTGTGGCCACATCTCTAACATCCCGGCAGATCACGTCCACTTGGGGAAGGGGTGGATGCTTAGTGTAGATGCAGTGTCCGTCGCCGATAGCGAAAACCCACTATCGGCACATCCCGATCAGGGGTACCCGCCGTTCTCTCTCACAAAGCCGGTGAGGTTGCCTTCATCCCTTGCTCACTGCCGCGACGTGGGCAGTTGCCGCCTCCCGCCGCCCTCCTCAAGGTCGAGCTACGTCCCTCAGGTACAACTCCCTTTACAGTCGGCTTGCACCACTGCTCCAGCTGCCCACATCACTCCCTGTGGATATTTCTCTATTTCTTTGCCCCGCACATACTTGATACCTCTACTGTCTTCTACGTACTATATTTGTGATGAGTTTATGTCTCATCAACTAGTCCTAGTAATCTTATTCTAATCACGCTTCTTCAATTTCTTTGCCACAGGGATGCTCATCTCGATTTTGGTGAAACTTCACAAAATGATTTGATGGTCAAAACGTTGCAAACTTCATTTATTAGGAAGCTCGAATGTTGCCAGCAAATTGAAGCCTGGTCAGGGTTCACGGTTCAAGGGCTAGGGACTGCATGGATCATTTTTTTTCTTTAGCTGCCTCTGTTCCAAAATAAGTGTCAACTTTAGTAGTAGTACAACTTTGTACTAAACTTTGCACAAAGTTGAGACACTTATTTTGGAACGGAGGGAGTACATATTTGCTATGATCTGTCAATCATTGAGATGCAATAGCATGCATGTTAGTCTCCTTTGTATTTGATGAAATGTTGCAACGGGCAACCTTGGACGCAAGATACATGTAACAGGAGCTGGAAGCTTCATAGCATTGTACAAATTTATCTCGCTGATAAGTTACAGTACGTACTAGTACTATACTAGTACTTCCTCCGTTCCTAAATATAAGTCTTTGTAGAGATTTCACCATTAACCACATGCGGATGTTTATAGATGCATTTTAAGTGTAGATTCATTCATTTTGTTCTATATGTAGTTCACCTAGTGGAATCTCTACAAAGACTTATCTACTAGTAATAGCTAGCCCCCACTACTAGGAATTCTCTATCCTCTCCTTGAGCCACATCATCAAAATTGATGTAGCTGTTAGATGAAGTAAATCAGTCATAATAGCCATCTGATCTAGACGTTGAGAGGCTCAGCACTAAGCCACATGCAAGCATGCAGAAATACCATGGCACATGCATGTGAGTGGGTTTTAAATCACATCAACATGTCTGCATGCAAGCATGCACCGGTAGCATGCATGTAAGTGAGCTTTTAAGTCCCATTAACATGTCAAAAAGAAAAAATATAATCCCATTATGCAGTAGGAGTTGGTTGATCTTTTTTCCTTATGTGGGATGATCTAAATGATGATGGGAGTTTATTTAGTTTGGCTACCACATTTGTCATGCGGTTATAGATTTTTTTTTTAGTTCTATGAAATCGATAATTTTGCGCAGAGAGATATACCGCTATTCCGCGGCAACGAGCGGGGACTCATCTAGTAATATTTAGGAACGGAGGGAGTACTATGTAAAGAGTTAGGTGTCGCACGGTGATAGTGTGAGGTGGGCCATGTAATCACTGAGCCTGCGTGTTTTCACTGCTCTTGCACTCCTCCGCTGTAAGAATGGAGAATATTGTAATCTACTACCTCCTTTCGCCGAAAGCGTGGGACATCCAGCAGTCCTACCACCTCAGTAACAAAGACCAATGAGCCGTCAAATCACATAGACCCAGCAGTAAGTTGGACGGACAAAGCAACCATCACTCTTGCGCCAGTGAGAGGTCGCGTCCGCTCTGCCCGGGCATGAATGCGGCACCGATTCTTTGGAGCGGCGCTGACCGTTTCAGGCGGGAAGCGCGCGCGGGCGGTGGAGGGGCTTTGGGTGGGCCAGGCTGGTCAGGAGCGGGCGTGGCAGCTGTCTGCATGTCCCTACCGGACACGCCCGGAAACGAGAGGATGCATCGACTCTCACGGCTAAAATCGTACACTACACACCATATCTCTGTAGGAGTAGGTCGATCTGTCGCACTCTCTAACACACACACGCACACGCACGCACCTTGGTCCCGTTGCACCTTCTAACGTGACTTATTACACCTAGATGGAGGGAGTAGTAAGTATACAAGATACGATGGCACACTGACTTAAGTCGAATACAAGTGCCCAAAATTTGTGTGCATGTTATAATAAAGATTCACTTAAAATAGTACGTGAGCGAACAGAGGGATCAATTGGACAGTGTTCCAGAGCAGTAGCGAGATGTGTGAGGTAGTAAGATACACCGCTGGCGCTTTTAATTTTTCTTATTAATTAGTTTGTTTCACCCTCTGACTGCTGGGACCCAACGTACTACGTGGAGATAGGTAAGGTGACTAAGGCTGCATTATTTCTGCACCACTATGGATAGTCTTACCACCAAAGCCACATGACACGATTATGATTGAAATCCTAATGACTCCCACACACACACACACACACACACACACACACACACAAAAACACGGCATGCCTGTCACATGAATGCAGGAATGTATAAAAGGTTATTTTCCTCTCGTTGAACATAACGGGAGGGTTGTGTAGCTGGTTAGCCTGTTCGCTCATCAAACTTGAGGTCTCGGGTTTGACAACTAAACTTGAGCATAATTTTTGCCAGGAGGATTCTTTGACTGGTCAAAATGTTTTCTAGGGTTTGCACGCTTCACACTCTCCAGTATATATATACATGCTGGAGCCTCAGCGCTTGTAGTTGCTCTCTTCACACTCTCTCGCCCTCTCCTGCTGGATCCTCAGCGCTTGTAGTTGCTCTCTTGACACTCTATCGCCCTCTCCAGATCTAAGCAAGACTTCGTTGGCCTCTCTCTCCCCTCACTGCTGCTCAAAGAGCCGTCAGGATCCGTCCGCCGGGAAGGGAAGGAGGCTTAACGCTGTCGCCGTCGACGAGGGAGGGAATCCACTACCGGCATTGTTGTTCACTTTCCACCCAGCGGCGGCACGGGAGGGCCTCCGACCCTTCTTCTTCGCCGTTGTCCCGTCGCCCACCGAACCATGCCCCAAGAACCTTAAGGTATATTTTACTTACTCCACATGCATTGCTCTAGCTGCATGTATACCATGAATCTAGGACGTGGTTCAAAGAGGAAAGGAGTGGGGGAAAGTAGTGGGAAAAGTTGTATATAGCATGAATCTAGGACGTGGTTCAAAGAGGAAATGAAGGGGGAAAGTTGTATAGCATGAATCTAGGACGTGGTTCAAAGAGGAAAGGAATGGGGGAAAGTAGTGGGGAAAGTTGTATCGCATAAATCTAGGACGTGGTTCAAAGAGGAAAGGAAGGGGCAAAAGTACTAGTTCAAAAAGGAAAGGAAGGGACAAGGCTGTAGAGTTTGAGCAGGACTAGATTTGCTGCGCTCACATAGGGAAAGGTGTCTAAAGATAACAAAACTGGAACCAACACAAATATGCTCCTTGGTTGTTTGTTCTTTGTTGCAACAGACTGTGCATGACCACAGAACATCGGTAGATGCACATGGTGCTGGTGCGTCCACTTTCCCTTGCAACTCATTAGCTGTTGTTAATCTATGGCCTTGTTTGGTTAAAAACTCCCTAGTCCCTACCTGCTTGGTTCCAGGGACTAAACATGGACTAGAGGTTATTAAATGACATGATAAAAGACCATGTTACCCCTAGTAATGAACTAATAGAAACAAGGTGCGATGCATGGCAGGGGCAACTATTGGAAAAAGTCCCAAAAAGACTCCCTCGGGGTCTTCTTTCTTTACTCCCAAATGCCCACTTTTAGTCCCGAAAAGTCCATCCTGTTTGGTTTAGATGAGACTGACATGGAGTTTTTTTAGTCCCTACACCAAAATGTCCCTGTAAACAAACACCCTCTAATAATGCCGCTGCAAAATTGATGCAATGCCACAGTTAAAAGCAAATTACATGTTTAACGAATTTTATTGTTAATATAATCTCTATGTTAATATTAATCAATGCCACCATTTGAGAAATGCTACTGTCTTGCTTTCTTTCCCATTTAGATAAGGTAGATGCTTCTTTCTGTTGGCTTCTGTGTCATCCACCGTTATTAACCACTAATTGTTTCCTTTGCACCTCTGTGTAAATAGGGTTATCTACTTCACCTCGTTGCCATTGTGACCTTTTGTTGCATTGCACAAAACACTTTTGTTTTAAGAGTGTTTTGTGCAGTTCAACCAAAATTTCACCCCGACAACATTGCTTGATTGCTTGATCTTAGTGGAACTGCACAAGAGGAGATCTTACTTCCTATCCGTTAAGGCGAATTTTGTTCAGATCTTCTTCTTGTGAGTTGTTTGAAATCCGCATCATGAGAGGTCAGTACTAGCCTTCTTTCACATGATTCTGCGGTGTGCTTTCATATGTTGTGCTACTTGTACGATAATGTTGCCTGATTTTAGTGAACTGCACAAATGGAGATAGGACTTCCAATCTGTATGTGCACCGTAATATCCCATTGAGGTAAGATAAGGATATTTCACAACTGCTGGCCTGCATTTTGCCACTTTCATCAGAAAATTAAGTTTAGTACTATACTTGTGCTCCCTAATTGACATGCCAAATCTTACATTGAAGGCGAAGCTTGTCTATTATTGAATCAAGTGATGACGGGGAAGAACAAGCGGAAGAAAAACAAAAATCAACTCCCGGTGCTGTAATGAAGCACTGGAACTGTGATGACACAAGTAATGATATAATTTTGCATCTTAATTTATTGCTATGGCTGGAACGAGCAATTGTTTTGCCACTGATTTGATGCCATACGTAATTATCTCTACTTGTGCAAACGGGGAACTTCTTTGAATATACCATATATTTTAGTGGAACTGCACAAGAAGATGTTGCAAACATTAAACTAATCGAGGAGTATATAGTAAGCATGGCCACCCCCATAGATAGCAACAGATGGTTCCTGAGAAGTGCTTCATCTGTATGCTCTACACAATCAGCCTCCTGACAAAGGTTGGTACTCGCCCACTGATTTCATCCATATGATTGAGCTTTGTCATCTCTATTGGTGTTGTGCTACTGTTTAGATACTGTCATGAAAATGTGGTATTGTCCTTGGGAAGTGCTTCATCTGTGTTGTTTTAAATATTTCCTTTCCTTTTTTCGAGCAAACATGGATGCTAGCATTTAGTAGTCCTCTTGTCTTTGCACAACAGGATCATCTTCCTCTGAAGAAGAATATGGAGTACGTTAAGTGACTAGTTCCGATTATGCCAGGATGAAGAAGCACTGTCTATCTTCTCATCAGAAGGAGCAGTTGAAGGATGGTTACATTACTCCCCACAAGACCAAACTAACTTCAGCTCAGAAGGACTGGCAAATCTCCATTTTTTGCAGTGATGCGCGAGTACAATGTTGTTCTAGGTTTCTTTCTGGTGAGTTCCATTTTTCTAAAAGTGTGCTCTACATGGACCATGTATGTGCCTGTTGAAACTGTCAATTCATAGTACAGTTTGCTTTATACTAATCACTTTTTTGTACTTGTGCAAACAGGGGTGCTCAGCTTGATTTCAAAGGGAACTGCACAAAATGTTCATGAATACATCAAATCATTCATTTCCACCTCAAGAAAGGAGGTGCCCATAAGTTCAAGGCGTTGCAACATATAAGGGAGAAATCATACAAGCTACGCGTGAATTTGGTTGATTTTGGTGGAACTGCACAAAAAGAACAGCTGGTTTATTTAGCATGAGTTACCATGTCAATGTCCAAACTGATGGCAAACCCTGCCCATTCCACAATCGTAGGCATTTGATATTTTGGAATGGGACAACCTTGTCAAATTTTGCTCATTGATTTTAGCAAGATATGCGTTTGATATTTTCGAATGGGACGCCCTTTGCTGTCAGCAGCGGCGATCAATTTTTTCTTTATTCTTTAGTTGTGAAGTAAATATTGCCTCTAACATGTGAGTCGCTGAGATGCATAATCATCGATTGTTTTGAATGTTCTCTATGAATTGCCAGGCCTGTGTGTTTGATTGCAATGTACAGAAACGCTAAAAAGCTGCTCAAACTCTTTGTACTCCTTCTGTTCCTTTTTACTTCGCACATTGTGAAAGTGCATACTTTTTTGTATAAGATTGGTCAAAGTAGAGATACTTTGACTGCAGACAAAACTTGTATGCAGACTAAAATGGACCGGCGGGAGTACATGTGAAACTGCTGCAAACATGGTGATCACCCTGGGAATAATGCTAGTACGTATTGTTTTGCATGTTCATCCAATGCCAGTGATACAGGAATTCGAACTAATCGAAATAAATTCATTCATACACGGTCGGATTTCAAATAAACATGCCGGATTTCATTACATTTCATACATTCTTCAACTAAAAAGGGGTGTTTGTGGCCGCATGCATCTCCCAGATGTAGAGGCCGGGGGTCATCCTCCTTTTTGAAAAAAAACTAAAAAGGGGTGCGCTGGAGGTATAATTAATTAACCGAAGCTACCCACCTGTGTCGCGCTGAGCCGAACAGAAGCTTCGGTGACTTAACTGCAGATGCAGTTGCGTAACTAACATGTGGCATGTTGGGCCCACGTGTCAGTCAGCCAACTGCACCAGCAGTTAAGTAGAAGCAGCGTTCTTCTCCAGCGCAGCTCTCCGACTCCATGTCGCCGCCAAGAAGCTAACCGGCCGTCAATGGTGAACTCGCCTAGCTTGGCTTCAACTGGAGGGTAGCAGCGGTGACCTTACTTGGACCCGAGCGGCGGCGACCTACCGTGTTCTACTCTTCCTTGTTTTCTGTGTGGCGCGGCCTCGTTGGCAGCGTGGCGGGGCCTCGGCGCAGCCGGCGATGCCTCTGTCTCGTTGCCGGCGGGCGGCGCCTCAACGGAGCGGTGGAAATCCTCCCCCATGTTGCCGGCACGGTGGGGCCTCGGCTGAGACGGTGATTTCCTCTGCCTCGTTGTTGGGGGGCGGGGCCTCAGCGGAGCGTACGGTGTCCTCTGCCTCGTTGTTGGTGTCGCGGGGCCTCGGCGGAGCCGGCGGTGTCCTTTGCCTCGTTGTTGGCACCGCGGGGCGTCGGCGGAGCAGGGCGTTGTCGACGCCAGTGGAGCGGGGACTCGTCGGAGCCGTCATTGTCCTCTGCCTCGTCCTCGGTCTCGCCAAACAGCGCCTCGCCCGCTTCATCGCCCTCTTTGCTAGCCTCTTTGTAGGCGGCCGCAGCCTCCGCCACCCGCATGCGGTACCGCCAGCGCTTGAGGCAGCCCTTGCGGGCGGAGCGGTACGAGTCGAGCAACGCCTCCTGCTCCGCCCACTCCGCGGTGATCTTTCTCCTCCGCCTGCAGGTGCTCCTGGAGGAGATGGTGGTTGTAGGCGGCGTCAGCCTGCGCCTCCCGGAACTGCTCCTCACGCATCTACCTCACCTTGTCCATATATTGGGCACGGGCCTCGCCGATGGTCATGGTGCAATACACCAGCGAGGATGGCGCGGAGGAGGGGGTTGGCGCCGGATCGTCGACTACCATGTTCTCCATTGGGACGTCGTCGTCCTCCGGCTGCCTGCCGGCCAGCCGGTCGGCAACAATGGCTGCTATCTCCTTGTGGTCCATTGTCCGCCCGTCCCGAAGAGTGCTGGAGCGCGAGGAAGCCATGGTGGGCAGTAGTGGTGTGGACAGGAGAAAGGCAACGGATGCGGATGACTGCGGCTATGGCAGGCGCAGCAGTTTATATAGCAATGGTGGGCGGGCGGAGGGACGGACGTGTGACGCCGGAGTAGCCGCCTCAGCAACCGCGTATCATTAATGTGTGCGGCAGATGGACGGACGGGCGGCACTTGTTCGTTTGAAGGCGGAGCAATCGCCTGCACCGGGAAGCGGGGCGGCCGGCACTGACTGTTTCGGGCGGAAAGCGTGCGGGGGCGAGGAGATCACTTTACTTGGATAGGATGATAATGGGGACCCACCAGGTCTATAGCCTCACGTACGCAAGTGCCTCCTTATTATATATATATATATATATATATATATATATATATATATATATATATATATATATATATATATATATATATATAACTATAATTTATTTTGCTTCCTCCTAGTTTCCTGACATCACGGTCCCACACCATTGTCTACCTATGTACTCCCTCCTTTCCGGTTTATAGGGCTTATCTCAAAATTTTAGTTTTTCCATTTTATAAGGCTCAATTTGGTTGTTTTCCATCACATGTTCAGATTCCAAGGTGCATTAAATCATTGCATGCAAGTATTAAGAGAAAATTGACCAATGCATGTACTTTATGCATGCATGCATTGCAATTAATGCATTGATAAACATAATTTTTTGAGGATAACAAGAGCATTAATTAGGTGCTTTTGCAAAACAAGAAAAAGTATTCCACCACTCGCCATCTATGGTGAGATTTTTAATTGAGCATTATAAACCGGAAAGGAGGGAGTAGTCAATAAATGAGAGAATTGCACAAGAGGCGGCCGACAGCTGGGACCAAGCAGCTCGAGCAGTATTTGTGTTTTTGAGGTGTGAGCACTGCAGAGTTTTTCGATGTTTACCCTAGATATTAATTTTTCTCCTCTGAACAACAACGAAAACATCGCTGCAGGTATTTACTGGGCGGGTTGTGGCCCGTCTAGCCCAGGCCAGATTTCCAGCCCAGATATTAATGTTTTTCAAGCTAAAAATGGCTAGCCCAGCTATACTTTTTTTAGGAATACCCAGGCAAGGTCAAGTTGTTATTCTCCGCCCCGCTGGGTTGCAAATCCTTCCTAGGAGGGATGCATTAGGCTTAACAAGAAAATGGGCTTTAAGAAATAATAAATGGGATGTAATTATAAAAACTGGGTAGTAACTATAAAAAAATGCACCAAACAGTGATTACTTTATAAAATATTATTTTTGAAATATTGAAAATTTTAATTTCATTAATTGTTGCGAGCGGAATGTTTCATTGGATTTTTATGCAGTATAAATTTATATTGAAATTGTATTTAATCTAACTAAAATTTCGGGATAAAAATATTCGGATCCCATCAAAATGTGGGAAATTTTATTCAATTCTGTTTTGAACGGTTGGTTGAAATGGGCTCTACTTTTAACAAACTGTAAATGGGCTGTAGTAAATTCCATTAGAATTCAAAAATGGGCTACACATTCTTACAAATCTCAAATGGGCTATAAGTTCTCTACCACACACTTCTGGCCTTACTAAGTTGACGCATCCCCTAAAAAAACAGAGTTGACGGGTATGCAAGGCTTTGTCAACTTATAGTCAACACACGGTTCTAGCAGCAGTGGCCGTTGGATGTCCATCCAACGGATGACGCGCTTCTTCTTCAATCTCAGATATTCTAGCTTCACCCGCCCAAAAAATGATGCATCCCCCTGACATCTGGGGCGCACTGTTTCGGAAGCTGACCTGTGGGCCTACTAAGTTGACGTACCAAGGGCTTTGTCAACTTAGTCAATATAAACGATTCTAGCTGCAGTGACCGTACGATGTCCATCCAACGGCCGTCGTGCTTCTTCAACCTCTGGTCATCTTGCTCCAGCCGCCCAAAGCAGCGCCGGTCGTGCCGCCTGCTCCTGCCTCCCGTGGCCGGCTGTGCTGCCGCAGAGGCCTCACCGCCCCCTACTACCCCCACCGCTGGCCAGGCCATCCCTCCACTCACCCATTGACCCACACCCCCTGTTGTTCTACGGCGACGGCAGCGCAGCCGAACCAGTGAACCCTCGTACTCCTCTCCGCGTGTGCATCCACTGCTGCGTCTTCCCCGGCTCCGCGTCGTCCACTTCCTAGGCCTCGCCGTCATCCACCGCCGTGGTGCTCTCGGCGCGGCGTGGTCAACGTGGTCAAAGAACGACTTCCATCGGACGTGGACTATACGTGGAGAGGCTGACAGCTGGGTCCACGGAAGCCGCAAGGAAGTGCCTCCTTATTACGCGCAAACTAATTATTCCTCCACCTGACAGCGGGGACCCACCGGACGGGCCACTGTATTTTGCGAAAAAAATGATTCGCTCCCTGACTGCTGGGACCCACGAGCTACATCTTCGCACTCAAGGAAGTGCGTCCGGGAAAAAAAACGATTCGCCCCCTAACTACTGGGACCCACCAGCTACATCTTCACACGCAAGGAAGTGCGTCCGGAAAAAAACGATTCGCCCCCCGACTGCTGGGACCCACCAGCTACACATTCGCACGCAAGGAAGTGC
>NC_041393.1:476564047-476569435 GCF_002162155.2 Triticum dicoccoides | reverse complement strand
GTCCGGGCAAAAAAACGATTCGCCCCCCTGACTGCTGGGACCCAGCAGCTACACCTTCGCACGCAAGGAAGTGCGTCCGGGCAAAAAAAACAATTCGCCCCCCTTGACTGCTGGGACCCAGCAGCTACACCTTCGCACGCAAGGAAGTGCGTCCGGGCAAAAAAAAACAATTCGCCCCCCTGACTGCTGGGACCCACCAGCTACATCTTCGTAGTCAAGGAAGTGCCTAACAGTCGGGACCCACCTGGTCGAAGCGTACGTAGCGTTGTCATCCTGGTCGCGAACGTGTATGTACATACTAGTCGATGTAGAGGCGCGCACGTGTCGTAGTAGAGGCGCGCACGTGTCGTAGTAGAGGCGCGCACGTAGCATGTACACGTACGTACAGCGGCGAGGGTGCAAGAAAGAAAATACGGCCACGTATGTACATACAGGCAGGGTCTCTAACGCCTATCGCGCATACGTACATGGCTGGGTCGGAACGGAGAAACTTCGTCGTCGTCGTGTTCATGGGGAGGCAACGGAATGCGTCGTGTTCATCGGGAGGCGACGAAACGCGTGGGAGCCAACCGGCTGGGTTAGAATAGAATGTGTGGTCGTGTTCATCGGGAGGGCTTGGATGGAACAGGCGATGGAAACGAGGCCTGGCGTACCGCACAACGGAGGAAACGGCCTCGTGTTCGACCGGCCACGTTTGAAATGAGGTCCTATTGATCGAGAGGGGCCTGGCGTACCGCAAAACGGAGGAAACGGACCTCCTACGGTCGAAACGGGGGTCCTGTTGATCGGGAGGGGTGTGGCGTACCGCAAAACGGAGGAAACGGACCTCCTACAGTCGAAATGGGGGTCCTATTCATCGGGAGGGGTGTGGCGTACCGCAAAACGGACGAAATGGACTTGTGTTGGAGCGCTACGGTCGAAACGGGGGGAGGGGTGTGGCGTAACGCAAAACGGGACTCCACGGGATACTGTTCATCTCCACCGTCGACCTCCTCCAGCCTCCACGGGCTACCGTCGACCTCCTCCAGCCTCCACGGGCTCCTGTTCATCCAGCCTCCACCGCGCGCTACTCCACCGGCTACTGTTCAACCACCCCTCCACGGTCACCCCTCCATCGTTGTAACGCCCTCGATGCGGCTATATCTCCCACGTGTCGAAGCACGACTTAGAGGCATAACCGCATTGAAAGCAATGTCGCAAGTGAGGTAATCTTCACACAACCCATGTAATACATAAGGGAAAGAGATACATAGTTGGCTTACAATCGCCACTTCACACAATTACATGAATAAAGCATTACATCATCCAGATACAATCAAGGTCCGACTACGGAACCAAAATAAAAGAAGAACCCCAAATGCGATAAAGGTCCCCGATCGACCCCAACTGGGCTCCACTACTGATCAACTAGAACGAAACAACACAAAGGGCAAGATCTTCATCGAGCTCCTCCTTGAGCTTGGTTGCGTCACCTGCTCGGTAACATAGGCACCTGCAAACTAGTTTTGGAAGTATCTGTGAGCCACGGGGACTCAGCAATCTCGCACCCGCGAGATCAAGACTATTTAAGCTTATAGGTAGGACAGAGTGGTGAGGTGGAGCTGCAGCAAGCGACTAGCATATGGGGTGGCTACATTCGCAAAAGAGAGCGAGAAGAGAAGCAAGGCACGGTCGATAAAAGTATGATCAAGAAGTGATCCTATAGCAACCTACGTCAAACATAACTCCAACACCATGTTCACTTCCCGGACTCCGCCGAGAAGAGACCATCACGGTTACACACGCGGTTGATGTATTTTAATTCGGATCTGGTGTCAAGTTATCTACAACTGGACATTAACAAATTCCCATCTGCCACATAACCGCGGGCACGGCTCTCGAAAGTTTATAACCCTGCAGGGGTGTCCCAACTTAGCCCATGACAAGCTCTCACGGTAAACGAAGGAATAGACCTCCACCCGAGACACTCCAATTAGACTCGGTATCCCGGTACAACAAGACATTTCGACAGGGTAAAATTAAACCAGCAACACCGCCCGAATGTGCCGACAAATCCCGATAGGAGCTGCACATATCTCTTTCTCAGGGCACACTCAGATGAGTCTAGCTACGAGTAAAACCAACCCTCAAGTTTCCCCGAGGTGGCCCCGCAGGCAGCTCAGTTCGGACCAACACTCAGAGGAGCACTGGCCCGGGGGGGTTAGAATAAAGATGACCCTTGAGTCTGCAGAACCCAAGGGAAGGTGGTAGGTTGTTAGCGCAAATGGTAAAACCAATGTTGGGCATTGCTGGAGGAGCTTTACTTAAGGCGAACTGTCAAGGGGTTCCCATTATAGCCCAACCGCGTAAGGAACGCAAAATCCGGGAACATAACACCGATATGACGGAAAACTAGGGCGGCAAGAGTGGAACAAAACACCAGGCATAAGGCCGAGCCTTCCACCCTTTACCAAGTATATAGATGCATTAATTAAATAAGATATATTGTGATATCCCAACAAGTAAACATGTTCCAACAAAGAACAACATCTCCATGTTCCAACAAGGAACAAACTTCAATCTTCACCTGCAACTAACAACGCTATAAGAGGGGCTGAGCAAAGCGGTAACATAGCCAATCAACGGTTTGCTAGGACATGGTGGGTTAGAGGTTTGACATGGCAATTTGGGAGGCTGACAAGCAAATGGTAGGCATCATAGCATTGGCATAGCAAAAGAGCGAGCAAACTAGCATAGCAAAGATAGTAGTGATTTCGAGGGTATGATCATCTTGCCTGAAATCCCGCAAGGAAGAAGAACGATTCCATGAAGAAGACAAACGGACGAAGTCGAATGGATCCTCACAACTCTGGAACAAAATCGAAGCTAACGAGAGAAGCAACCCGGAAAGAAACAAACAACATAGTAAACAACCATCACATAAGCATGGCATGAAGCACAATCAAGTATGATGCATGTCCAGTTTAATGAGGCATGGCATGGCAAAGTGCAACAAACAATACTACAAGTTAAGACAAGCTCAATATGCAATGAGTTGCATATTGACGGAACACCACATCAATTATTTAGTTTCTCTCTCGGTTATGAACAAGACAAGATTAAATGTTGGTTAACATGGCAAGAGGTGAAGCATAATTAAACTACATATTTAGGCAAGTTTAAATGAGGCCGGAAACACAAACAACACTTCTGGAAAATCCCCATGTTATTTAGCAATTTAAAGCAAGCAACAATTTTAAACATTTTAATTGTTGTTATCATGATGCGGATGACATATACAAGTTATATGCAATTTTTATGAAAACGTTGACATAAGCATGTTATGAAGCATTTGTCACCGTGGCGGAAAGAAAGGGTGCCACGGCAACGATAACGAAAATGGTGCCACGGCAACATTCTGATGATCCGATAACTCATTGAGATACCGGTGCAAAAGAGCAAGTGTGCGGATGTGCGAAACATGCAGAAGATGGTGGGGTGATCCCAGATACCGGGTTCCCACGTGTCGGTGGCATGGCAAAAGAGTGACAAATCGGACACGGTGCAAACACGGGCATCTCATACAACATGCATTCGTACATGGGCGGTCGTCTCGTCGTTATACCTTTGAAACGTCCGTTTCAGGGTGGTTCAAGTTCGTAGTGGAAGTAGTCGTTCACGGGTCATCGTGGGAAGTAGTTGTACACGGCGTCGGTAGTGGTACACCATTGAAGACGTACACGTTCCGTAGATGAACTTGGCGTATCCGAAGGGGTACTTGGCGATCCGGTCCTGTAGTCGTGCTAGGCATCCGGTGAACTTGGTGAAATCCACGAAGGCGTCCTTGGGCGTTCCTGGTTGCCGGGTCTTGGCAGCGACAAGAGGGGAAACAAACCAATCGGGCAGCAAGGGGGTGGAGATCTCGTGGAAGTTGGCCGTGAAGGGGCTGCTCAAGGCAGCAGGAGAAGATGGCCGGGGCGGCGTCGAGCTTGAAGGGCGGTGGTGCAGAGACGAAGCAGAGGACAGAGCAAGGGCAGAGCTGCGCTCGATGGCAGGAAGTGAAGAAGACAGTACGGCAGCGGGGCGAGGAAATGCAGGGGCCACAGGGCGGCTGCGAGCTTGTGGGAGTGCAGCGATGGGCGCGGGCGCGCGTAGAGAGGCTCGGGGTCACGCGCGGGGTGACCCTCCTGGTGGTCGCCGACGGCGCCGGGACTTGGTGGCGGGGCCGGCACAAGGAGACGGGGCAGCGTCAGGCGCGTAGGGCTCGGGGACGAAGCACCGAGGACGAGGCAGGAAGGGAAGGAGAGGGCGCGTGGGGTCTGCTGGAACTGCAGGCCGCCGGTGAGGAGGCTGGGGATGCGGATGACAGCGTGGAGGCGCAGCACGGGAGGAGAAGCAGGGCGCGGGTTCGAGGCGAGGGTCGCCGGATGGCGCGGGGACGAAGCAGCAAGAGGAGGCTCTCGAGGACAGCTCGGGCTCCAGGAGCTTGGGCGCGGTGAGGCAAAGGGACGGGAGGAGGCGATGGGAATCGGGCACTGGTACGAGGGGCTCTTCCCCTGTGGCGGCGCTGGAGGGAGGGGATCGAGAGAAAGATGGGGATCGAGGGCAAGGTGGCGGCGGCCAGAGGGAGAGATCGAGAGGGAGAGATGGGGTCGACCGGTCGAGCGCTGGCAGCGGAAGGAAAACGAGGAGGAGGGGATCGAGAGGAGGGAGTCGGGCTAGCGGGGCTAGGGTTCGGTCGGTGGGGCGCCGGCTGGGCTGCAAATGGGTCTTAGAGGCCGGCGACTGGGCTCTCCTCTCTCTCTCTTTCTTCTCTTACAGGAAAAAAAAGAAGGAGAAAAGGAGAGACGAGCAAAGGTTAGGGAAAGAATTGGGCATAGGGTTTGGAGAAGGTTGGAAAGGAAAATTATGAAAGGCATATAATTTAAACTGCAAGTGTGTTTGCGGGTGGTTCCAAACTAATGGAATATTTCAATATAGCTCCCTAAAATATCGAGAGGATATGTTATAAAGAGAAATCATCATGTGAATCCCTCGATTTAAATAGATCAAAAGATCTATGCAATTTATTTAGTTGAGGTTTTAAAAATTAAATGACATGCTGGCATGATGACATGATGCAATGCAAAAATAAAAGAGCAAGCACAAAAGAAACACACAGTGAAACCCGGAATATATGGAAGTCTTCTCGAGCATCGGTCTCGGGGCATTACAACCGTCTACTGTTCATCCAACCCTCCACACCACGGGGTCCTGTTCAACCACCCCTCCACGGGCACCCCTTCACCGTCTAGTGTTCATCCAGCCCTCCACACCACGGGGTCCTGTTCAACCACCCCTCCACGGCCACCCCTCCACCGTCTACTGTTCATCCAGCCCTCCACACCATGGGTTCCTGTTCATCCAGAG
>NC_041393.1:476516370-476563781 GCF_002162155.2 Triticum dicoccoides | reverse complement strand
TCACTGTTCATCCCATAGGCAGCATCGATCGACTTCAGTTAGCAGCAGTAGCGAAGGAATCGCTCCATCGGGTTCAGTTAACAGCCATTGATCGATCCCTCGAGTTCAGTAACGCATAGCCTGCAGTGCAATCGCTCGGGTTCAGTTAGAGCCCAATGCCTTGCTCGGGTTCAGTTAGAGCCAACGCCTCGCACACACGCGCGTACGTACGAGAGAAACGCGCATCGCTCTCCCACCGTAACCGGCAACTCCCCGAAATTTTCCTCCCCCTCGCTTCTACCACGGTTTTTTCCGTCATGGACGGCCCAAAGAATGTCATGCAGCTGCGTCTCTGGCCCGCCCAGGAGGAAAAGCCCATTTTCTGTCATGATTTTTTGTCATAGAAGTAGGAGCCCACCACATCTATGATGATACCGGGTTTTGTCACAATTATCGTCATAGAAGTGTCATATGTATGACAGAAAAAAAATTCGTTCGGCCCAAAATGTCACGGATGTGTCTTTTTTTTGTAGTGTAAGCATGGCATAGTAATGGATACTAGGGATCAAGCCCTAACAAAACTAACTCGATTACTCATGACCCACAAGTATAGGGGATCAATCATAGTCCTTTCTATAAGTAAGAGTGTCGAACCCAACGAGGAGCAGAAGGAAATGACAAGTGGTTTTCAGCAAGGTATTTTCTGCAAGCATTGAAATTGTAGGTAACAAGTAGTTTCATAACAAGATAGTTTGTAACGTGCAAGTAACGGTAACGGTAAATAAAGTGTAGCAAGGTCGCCCAATCCTTTTATGGCAAAGGACATGCCAAAACAGTCTCCTATGATAAGCAAAGTGTTCTTGAGGGTACACGGGAATTTCATCATATCACTTTCGTCATGTTGGTTTGATTCGTGTTCGCTACTTTCGTCATATAATTTTCCCTTACCAATTTCCACTAACCAAGAGTGCTTCACTCCCCGACAATAGCGCCAGAAAAGAGCCTTGATGACCTATGAGTATAGGTTATCAATCGTAGTCCTTTCAATAAGTATTTGTGTCGAACCCAACAAGGAGCAAAAGGAAATGACAAGCGGTTTTCATCAAGGTAATGTATGCAAGCACTGAAATTATAAGTAGCGAGTAGTTTGATAGCAACATAATTCGTAACGAGCTAGTAACAATAATAGTAACAAAAGTGCAGCAAGGTAGATCAATCCTTTTGAGACAAAGGACAGGCCAAAATGGTCTCTTATGATAAGCAAAGTGTTCTTGAGGGCACACGGGAATTTCATCTAGTCACTTTCATCATGTTGGTTTGATTTGTGTTCGCTACTTTAATAATTTGATATGTGGGTTGACAATGCTTAGGTGATGTTCTTACTTGAACAAACCTCCTACTTATGATTAACCCCCTCACAAGCATCCGCTACTATGAGAAAAGTATTAAGAATAAATTCTAACCATAACATTAAACTTTTGGATCCAAATCAGTCCCTTACGGAATAGCGCATAAACTAGGGTTTAAGCTTCTGTCACTCTCGCAACCCATCATATAATAAATACTCCACAATGCATTCCCTTGGTCCCAAATATGGTGAAGTGTCATGTAGTCAACGTTCACATGACAACACTAAGGGAATCACAACATACATACCGTCAAAATATCGAACACATATAAAATTCACATGATTACTTGCAACAAGATTTCTCCCGTGACCTCAAGAACAAAGGTAACTACTCACAAATGATAATCTTGCTCAAGATCAAAGGGGTATTAAATAGTATAATGGAGCTGAACATATAATCTTCCACCAAATAAACCATATAGTAATCAACTACAGGATGTAATCAACACTACCTGTCACCCACAAGTACCAATCTATAGTTCCGATACAAAGATTGAACACAAGAGATGAACTAGGGTTTGAGAGGAGATGGTGATGTTGAAGATGTTGATGGAGATTGCCCTCCACAAGATGTGAGAGTTGTTGGTGATGATGACGACGATGATTTCCCCCTCCGAGAGGGAAGTTCCCCCGGCGGAATCTCTCCGCTGGAGGGCAAAAGTGCTCCTGCCCAAGTTCCGCCTCGAGACGGCGGCGCTCTGTCGTGAAAGTCTTCTCCTTATTTTTTTCTAGGTAAAAATGACTTATATACTAGAAGATGGGCACCAGAGGTGGGCTGGGCTAAGCACAACCCACCAGGGCGCACCTGGGGGGCCTAGCGCGCCCTAGTGTCTTGTGCTCACCAGGTGGCCCCCCTCCGGTAGTTATTTTCTCCATTATTTCTTATTTATTCCATAAAAATTCCTCGTGCAGTTTCAGCTCATTTGGAGTTGTGCAGAATAGGTGGCCTAACATAGCTTTTACAGGTTCAGATTTCCAGCTGTCGGAATTCTCCCCCTTTGTGTGAACCTTGCATATTATGAGAGAAAAGGCATTAGAATTACTCCAAAAAGCATTATTATGCATTAAAAAATCATAAATAATAGTAGGTAAACATCATGCAAAATGGACGAATCGATTCCCCCAAGCTTAGACCTCGCTTGTCCTCAAGAGAAAAACCGAAAACAAAAACCATGTCCACATGCTTACAGAGAGAGGCGTCGATAAAAACAAAATACGGACATAGAAGAATCATGTAAATTATTATAATAGCAACAAACTTTAACATAAAACTTTTATCATAGACTTTTCATGCGGAAGTAACAATTCATCACAACATCAAAGTATAAAGCATAAACTCTATTGAAAACCCAAAAAACTATGTTCTCAGTCAACTTTGCAACTACAATTCATCATCTTTTCAGGAAGGGTCGCATATCGGAGCATTTTTGGCAAGTCCACATACTCAACCATCATATAGTCTTCTATGATTGCTAATGTTCACCGCATACACATGAGCAAAATGTTTAAACCGGACACATAGAAAGATAGGGGCTTATAGTTTTACCTCCCAACATACTCACCTCGAGGGTGATGTCAACAATAATAACTCATGGTACCCATATCCAACTGGATATATGTCGCTAGATCTTTCCCCACCACATGATGCTTGCCAAAAGAGAAAAATAAAATTGAATAGAGAGAAAACTTTGACTCTTGCATCAAAGTAAATACATAAAATTAAAAGATAGGCCCTTCACAGAGGGAAGCAGAGGTTGCCATGCGCTTTAGTTGTATGCTCAATCCCTTAGTGCAAAAGAACATCACGTTATATTGCCCCTTATGATAGCAACCTATATTATGTAGTCTGTTGCTTTTATTCTTTGTCATGACAAGTTCGTACAACACTCAATTTTCTTTTACACTAAATGATCTAACACTGTTAGAAACAATTTTTATTGCCTTATTGCACCGGTGACAACTTACTTGAAGGATCTTACTCAATCCTAAGGCAGGTATGGGGGACTCTCAAAACAAGATTTGGGTTTTAGGGTTTTTGGATGCACAAGTAGTATCTCTACTTGGTGTGGAATTTTTGGCTAGCAAAGATGGGGGACAAGCACCACATGTCGAAGGATCTATGACAATATAACTTCTATATGAATATGAACAAACATAAATCATTATGTTGCCTTCCTTGTCCAACATCAACAATTTGGCATATAATATTTTGATGGGGGCTCACAATCACAAAAGATTTCCAAGATAGTGTATTTGCATGTGAATCTTCTCTTCCCTTATTAATTCTTTCATGAATTGCATCATTGACCAATGCTTTGTTCATCAATCACCAATAAAATTTTCTACTTATACTTTTCCTTATGTGGGTTCTTACTTACCATAAGATTAGCATATGATATTTTTCATTTATTTCGTTCATTTTATTGAAACATGAAAGTAAAAAAACTCAAACCAAACTTTATTATATATCTCCCATACGATTACAAGGATAGATCACTAAGCAAACTTTCAAAAGAAAGGATCGAACTAAACTTTTATTCATCTAAAGCAAAAGATAACTATGGATTGAACTAAGGTAAATAAAGGCAAAAGATAGTGGAGGTGATATGATACCGGGGCACCTCCCCCAAGCTTGGTGCTACCTATTAAGCTTGCGTGGGTTTTCCCTTGAAGAGGAAAGGGTGATGCAGCAAAGTAGCGTAAGTATTTCCCTCAGTTTTGAGAACCAAGGTATCAATCCAGTAGGAGACAACGCACAAGTCACCGAATACCTGCACAAACAATCAACAACTTGCACCCAACGCGATAAATGTGTTATCAATCCCTTCACGGTCACTTTCCAAAGTGAGATCTGATAGAGATAGATAAACGGTAAAGTAAATATTTTTTGGTATTTTTGGTTTATAGATTGGAAAGTAAAGATTGCAAAATAGTAGATTGGAAACTAGTAAGATGTAAACGAGATTTAATAATATGGAAAAGAGACCCGTGGGCCATAGGTTTCACTAGTGGCTTCTCTCAAGATAACAAATATTATGGCAGGTGAACAAATTACTACCAAGCAATAGATAGAAAAGCGCATAGATATGACGACATCTAAGGCAATGATAATGAACATAGGCATCACGTCTGTGTCAAGTAGACCGACTCCTCACTGCATCTACTACTATTACTCCACACATCGACCCCTATCTAGCATGCATCTAGAGTATTAAGTTCATAAAGAACGGAGTAATGCATTAAGTAAGATGACATGATGTATAGGAATTAACTCAAGCAATATGATGAAAACCCCATCTTTTTATCCTCGATGGCAACAATACAATGCGTGCCTTGCTGCCCCTACTGTCACTGGGAAAGGACACCACAAGATTGAACCCAAAGATAAGCACTTCCCCCATTGTAAGAAAGATCAATCTAGTAGGCCAAACTAAACCGATAATTCGAAGAGACTTGCAAAGATATCAAATCATGCATATAATAATTCAGAGAAGAACCAAATAATATTCATAGATAATTTGATCATAAATCAACAATTCATCAGATCTCGGCAAACACACCGCAAAATAATATTACATCGAATAAGTCTCCAAGAACATCGAGGAGAAGATGGTATTGAGAATCAAAGAGAGAGAAGAAACCATCTAGCTAATAACTATGGACCCGAAGGTCTGTGGTAAACTACTCACGCTTCATCGGAGAGTTAATGGTGTTGATGTAGAAGCCCTCCGTGATCGAATCCTCCTCCGGCAGGACACGGGAAAAGATACCTAGATGGGATCTCACGGGTACAGAAGGTTGCGACGGTGGAAAAGTGGTTTCGTTGCTCTCCGGGATGTTTTCAGGGTATAAGAGTGTATATAGGCGAAGGAACTAGGTGAGGAGAGCTACGAGGGGCCCATGAGGTAGGGGGTGTGCCCTACCCCCTGGGCGCGCCCTCCTACCTCGTGGCCGCCTCGTTGCGTCTCCGACTTCATCCCAAGTTTCCTGGTTTGCTTTAGGTCCAAGAAAGATCATTGCGAACATTTCATTCCGTTTGGACTCTGTTTGGTATTCCTTTTCTGTGAAACTCTAAAATAGGCACAACAAAACATAAACTGGCACTGGGCCCTCGGTTAATAGGTTAGTCCCAAAAATAATATAAAATAGCATATAAATGCCTATTAAACATCCAAAACAAATAATATAATAGCATGGAACAATAAAAAAATAGATACGTTGGAGACGTATCACTTGGCACAAGCCAAGGGGAGTGCCCATACCCGATACTCAATTTTCTTTGGGTGATGAAGAAGCAGGTGGTGGTGATGATGTAGAGGGTTTGTCTTTCTTCCTTAGCTTACGCTTGAGGACGGAATTCTTCTCCTTCAATTCAACAATATCCTGCTCAAGCTCCAATACCTTTTTGCATAAATCTTGCTTGTTTTCCTGCAAAAGACGAATGGGGATAAACTGGATCTTAGGCTTCTTTGCTTTGTTGGGGACACTCGACTTCTTAAATTCAACGTGCATGTCCCCTGGTTGGGGCAATGGGACTTCATCCTCATCTGAGCTCGTCTCCTCCTCCCTTTTAGGATCATAGTCTTCTTCTTCCTCCGAAGTCCAGCTATAGTGCTCCACATCCCCATAAACCTTAGGGTTTGAGATATAATCAACAACATAGCTCTCACTCTCCGAGTCTTGGGATGACATATTTTCAGATCTGTTAGGAAAACGGCGAGAAAAGAAAACAGAAGATTTCTCCGCAATACAGAGGTCAGTAGGTTCGGGGGGTATATAAAGACTTTTCATCTTGGGAAACAAGCAAACGGAAGAAAAACAGAGTCTAGAAGGTACCCGAGGTGGGCACAACCCACCTGGGCGCGCCTGGCTTGCCAGGCGCGCCCTGGTGTCTTGTGCCTACCAGGGGTGCCTACCAGGGGTGCCTTCCTGTTTGTTTCTTATTTTCCTAATTTTTGTTATATTCCAAAATGGACAAAAAATATTTTTGTAGATTTTTCAGAGGTTGTTTACTTACCGTATCACGTGCCTCCTCTTTTTCACGATTCTGGAGTGTTCCGGAAGGATTCTTTATGTGTTCTTCTGGTGTCATAGTTTGGATAATATTGCTTTCAACACTAATGGTTGTACCTGACATATAATGTTTTGTTCGTTGCCCATTAACTACCTTCGGGTTAGTATCTTCGGCATTATTTATTTTGATAGCTCCAGATCGATAAACCTCCTTAATAACATAGGGTCCTTCCCATTTGGAGAGGAGTTTTCCTGCAAAGAATCTGAAACGAGAGTTGTATAAAAGAACATATTATCCATCCTTCAACTCACGCTTTTGGATTCTTTTATCATGCCATCTTTTAACGTTTTCTTTAAATAACTTGGCATTTTCATAAGGTCGGGTTCTCCATTCATCTAATTAGCTAATATCAAATAACCTCTTCTCACCAGCAAGTTTGAAATCATAGTTAAGTTCTTTAATTGCCCAATATGCTTTATGTTCTAACTCACGAGGCAAATGACAAGATTTTCCATAAACCATTTTATAAGGAGACATACCCATATGATTTTTATACGCTGTTCTATAAGCCCAAAGTGCATCATCTAATTTCTTAGACCAATTCTTCCAGGACCTATTGATAGTATTTTGTAAAATTAATTTTATTTCTCTATTGCTAAGTTTAACCAGACCACTAGACTAAGGATGATAGGGTGATGCAATTCTATGGTTAACATCATACTTGGCAAGCATTTTACAAAAGAACCATGAATAAAGTGTGAACCACCATGAGTCATTAAATATCTAGGGACTCCAAACCTTGGGAAAATAACTTCTTTAAGAATTTTAGTAGAGGTGCTTTGATGAGCACTACTAGTTGGAATAGCTTCTACCCACTTAGTACCATAATCAACAGCAACCAAAATATGAGTATACCCATTAGAGGAAGGAAAAGGTCCCATGTAATCAAATCCCCAAACATCAAATGGTTCAACAACAAGTGAATAATTCATAGGCATTTCTTGATGCTTACCGATATTACCTATTCTTTGACATTCATCACAAGATAAGACAAACTTACGAGCATCCTTGAAGAGAGTAGGTCAATAAAACCCAGATTGCAATACCTTGTGAGCAGTTCTGTCTCCCGCATGATGTCCTCCATAAGCTTTGGAGTGACATTTCCATAGGATTTGTCCCTATTCAAGCTTAGGTACACAACGTCTAATAATACCATCTACTCCTTCTTTATAAAGATGTGAGTCATCCCAAAAGTAATGTCTTAAATCATAGAAGAATTTTTTGTTTTGTTGGTATGTAAAGCTAGGGGGGTGTATTTAGCAACAATATAATTAGCATAGTCAGCATACCAAGGTGTACTATTAGAAACATTTATTGCAGCTAATTTCTCATCAGGAAAACTATCATCAATGGGTAGTGGGTCATCAAGAATATTCTCCAACCTAGATAGGTTATCAGCTACGGGGTTCTCAGCTCCTTTTCTATCAGTGATATGAAAGTCAAATTCTTGTTGCAAGAGAACCCATTGAATAAGCCTAGGTTTGGTATCTTTCTTTTCCATAAGATATTTTATAGCAACTTGATCGGTGTGAAAAATTATTTTTGAATCTACAATATAGCATCTGAATTTATCACAAGAAAACACCATTGCTAGAAATTCCTTTTCAGTAGTAGCATAATTTCCTTATGCATTGCCTAGAGTTTTACTAGCATAATGAATAACATTCAGTTTCTTGTCAACTATTTGTCCTAGAACAACACCAACATCATAATCACTCGCATCACACATAATTTCAAATGGCAAGTTCCAATCAGGTGGTTGAACAATAGGTGCAGAAATTAAGGCTTTCTTTAGTGTTTCAAAGGCTTATAAACAATCATCATCAAAAACAAAAGGAATATCCTTTTGCAAAAGATTTCTAAGATGCCTAGAAATTTTAGAAAAAGTCTTTGATAAATATCCTATAGAAACCAGCATGACCAAGGAAACTACGAATACCTTTGATATCTTTAGGACATAGCATTTTCTCAATTGCATCAACCTTAGCTTTGTCCACCTCAATACCTCTTTCATAAATTTTATGGCCCAAAACAATACCTTCGTTAACCATAACGTGCCACTTCTCCCAATTCAAGAAAAGATTTGTTTGCTCACATCTCTACAAAACTCAATCAAGATTGCTTAAACAATCATCAAAAGACTTCCCATAAACAGAAAAGTCATCCATGAAAACCTCAAAAATCTTTTCACAAAAGTCAGATAATATAGTAGTCATACATCTTTAAAAGGTAGCAGGTGCATTGCATAAACCAAAAGGCATATGTCTATAAGCATAAGTTCCAAAAGGACAAGTAAAAGTGGTCTTTTCTTGATCAAGTTGAGAAATAGGTATTTGTGAAAAACCAGAATATCCATCAAGGAAGCAAAAATGTGTGTGCTTAGATAATCTTTCTAGCATTTGATCAATAAAAGGCACAGGGTAATTATCTTTTCTGGTTGCTTTGTTTAATTTTCTAAAATCAATTACCATTCCATAGCCTGTAACAATTCTTTGTGGAATAAGTTCATTCTTATTATTAGGAACAACAGTAATACCTCCTTTCTTAGGGACACAATGGACAGGACTTACCCATCTACTATTAGCTATAGGATAGATTATACCTGCTTCCAGAAGTTTTAATATTTCCATCCTTTCCACTTCTTTCATCTTCGGATTCAACCAACGTTGGTGATCAACAACTGGTTTAGCATCAGGTTCCATATTAATCTTGTGCTGACATAGAGTGGGATTGATGCCCCTAAGATCATCAAGAGTAGATCCAATAGCAGCTCGACGCTTCCTTAGAACTTTCAATAATCTTTCTTCTTCATGTTCTGAAAGGTTAGCACTAATAATACCAGGATATATCTTCTATTCATCATGATAAGCATATTTCAAAGTGTCTGGCAATTGTTTAAATTCAAACACAGGATCACCTTTAGGTGGAGGAGGACCTCCTAGAGTTTCAATAGGCAAATTGTGTTTAAGCAGAGGTTGTTGTTCAAAAAAGATTCTATCTATTTCATTACTTTCGTGCATATGCAAATCATTTTCATGGTCTAGCAAATATTGTTCTGAAGGATCAGTAGGAGGCACGGCAATAGAAGCAAGACCAATAATTTCATCCTTACTAGCCAATTCTTTCTTATGATGCTTTCTACTAAACTTGGAATAGTTAAACTCATGAGACTCATCACCAAAACTAACACCGTTAGTTTGTTTCTCACAATCTATTTTAGCATTAACGGTGTTTTTTTATTGTGCACTGTAGGGAAAAACCCCACAGCCTATCTCTTTATTCCACACCATAAAGCTACAATACATACAAGGTTATGAAGGATAACCCCAAAATAAAAACCCTAACCTAGGCAACAGAAGGAAATAAACTACATCAAGGGGGAAGATATGTTACCCATCGAACAAGGCTATCCTTGAATCTAGGCTTAATCCTAAAGGAGAGTAAAGATATATTATGTACAAAAGATCTCCTCTAATGATTAAAGCTAGGTCTAACATGCCTAAAAACTTTAGCATTCCTGATCAGCCAAATATTCGAGCAAGCAGTGAAGATTACTTCAGCAAAAAAGGACTTATTGAAATCCCTCCTAGCATTGACAGCAATGTTTGTCATGTTGTCACCATGAGACCAATCTATCCGAAGATAATTACACACACGCTGACTAAAAATGCAATTGAAAAAGAGATGATCCCTATCTTCTCTGGTCTGTGATTGGCAGGGCACACAATAGATCCCATCCTCAATATGCCATTGCCTTCTCTCAATCATGTCCTTAGTGTTTAACCTGTCCATGATCACCATCCATGCAAAGACCTTGATTTTCATAGTGCAAGAGCTGGCCCAATCCAGTTCAGAAGGGGGTTGAAAGACAAATTCAAATGCATTTGGATGTAAAATCTCTTGGGGGTATAGAACTTGTCAGAACCATGCCAGTACCACACATCCTTGGACTCAGGTTGAGCCTCATGAAGTGACAGTAGATTTTGCAGTGAAAGAAATTCCATGTATGCCTGCTCAGAAAGAGGGAGATTAAACCAAGAAATAGGTTTGAACAATCCAGGCCCTCTTTAATAGTTGACAGAGAATCCTTACAGTAAGAGAATAGCCTTGGGAATCTTCGCTGCAGTGGGATAAAAGAATTCCCTAACTGCCATTTGTCAGACCAGAACAAAGCAGTATCCACCTGATTGACCTTAATCCAAGTCACCTCTCTGAAATGATCCACCAACTTGAGAATATCCTTCCACCAAAAAGATCCACATGAGGATGTACCCTGTGGTACAACCCCATGATAGTAGGAATTCCAAACAAGATTAACCCAAGGCACATCAGCCTTATTAAAGAATTTGTTCACATGCTTGAGTAGAAGAGCCACATTTTGAATGAGGTTTAAGATTCCCAACCCACCTCTGTTTTTAGGCCCACAAATGAGCTCCCATGCAGCCAAAGAGGGAGCAGGCTCTTGCCTGTTCTTTCTCCATAAGCACTGCCACTGAATTCTTTGCAACTGTTTCAAAATACCAGGATTAATGAGCAGATTGCAGAGGAAAAATATGGTCAGAGAGGACAAAGCAGAATTAAGAAATTGTAGACTCCCCCCTTGAGCCAAAAAAGAGGAGCTAGCAGTCATTCTCCTTTCCATGCAATCCACCAAGGGCATAAGATCAATCATTTTGGGTTTGGTGGTGCCAACAGGAAGGCCCAGGTAAGTAAAAGGCATTACCCCAACTTTGCAACCAAAGATGTTGGCCAATCTCTTTGTCTCCTCCTAAGAAACGTTAATGGGTATTATGCAAGACTTATGGTAATTAACATCAAGTCCAGTTGATTAGGAGAAAACAAGCCGCATTCTCTTAAGAGCCAGCAACTGACTGTCCACAGCAGGCACAATAATCAGAGTGTCATCGGCATACTAAATAATGGGATAATCCTTATCATGACATGGAATTGGCAGCAGTTCACCCTGAGCATGCATCTCATTAACTACTATCTGTAACATATCAGCAGCCAACACAAAGAGAAGAGGTGAGACAGGATCACCTTGCCTGACCCCCTTTTTGCACAAAAACTGTTTTCCAGGCACACCATTAAGTAGCACAGAAGAAGAACCAGTAGTCAGAAGCTCCTTGATCCAACCAATCCATTTTTTATTAAAACCTTTACACTTCATGATCTCAAAAATAACAGAGTGCTTAATGGAGTCAAAAGATTTCTCAAAGTCAAGTTTAACGATAAAAATTGGTCTCTTAGATTGATGGCACTGATGCAAATACTCCAAAGTCCAGCCAATGCAATCCTGAATTGTTCTTGATTTAATGAAGCCATACTGGTTTTTATGAATGCAATCCATAATGAGCTCTTGAAACCTATTAGCAACAATCTTTGAAAGGAATTTAACTCCCATACAAGTCAAAGACAAAGGTCTATAATCCCCCACTCCCTCAGGAGCTAACTTTTTAGGAATCAAAGTAATGTAGGAGGAATTTAAGTTAGCAAGGTGAGCAGTACCATCATAGAACTCTTGAGCAAGAGCATGAAAGTCCTTGCAAATAATAGGCCAGCATTTCTAGAAGAAAAGGCCATTAAAACCATCAGGGCCGGGGGCCTTGTCCACAGGCATATGCTTGACCATATTTTCAATTTCCTCTGTTGTGATAGGCTCTGTTAAAGCATCTAAGCCTGGAACATGTTTAAGGAGAGATTGCAAATCGAACCCCATATTGATTCCTCTTAGGTGCCCATTCTCCCCTTGAAAGTAGACCAGATAATTCCTTCCATCTGACTGTGCTCAGAGATAATAGTGCCATCATGCAGCTGAAGACTGGCAATGGTGTTCCGTCTGTGCCTTTCAGTAGCCATTGCATGAAAGAACTTTGTGTTCTCCTCACCCACTTTAATATATCTTATGGTGCACCTTTTTTCCAGTATAAAAACTGTAAATGCAGCAGATGCTCCACATGCAACTTAACAACTTTCCTAAAATGAAACTCTTGTCTAAACAAGGGCCTCAACTCCTCAAGATTATCCAGAATGATCACCACCATATTGCATTTCTCAATCAAAACTTTGAGCTTAGAAATCCCCAGCCTCCATTTCTTAAGGTCCTGCCTGACAGTTTTCAGTTTATCAGCAATAACAGCAGAAATATGGGGTTTCCTCGAAGGTTTCTCCCAAGATTGCTTCACACAATCAAAAAACCCTCCACCTGTACCCAAAAATTCTCAAACCTGAATATATTGGCTTTAGGAATGTTTGTGTTAATGACAACCACATAAGGTACATGATCAGAAGTAGTCCTTGCTAATGGCAACACCTCAGTAAAAGGATAACAAGAAATCTAGTCAGTTGAGGTAAAAAGCCAATCAAGCTGCTCTAAGAGAGGAGCATCCTGCATATTGGACCAAGTAAAGGATCTGCACTTTAGAGGTAAATCAAGTAAACCCAGATGCCCAATTATCTCATTGAAAATAAACATGCTATTAAGATCCCCTCCTGGCAGATTCCTATTTTCAATGGATCTGATGAAATTAAAATCTCCTAGAAGCATCCAATTATCCTCAACAGGGATACTCAAATGGTAAAGCCAATTAACAAAAATGTCCCTAGGTTCCCCTTGGCAAGGCCTAGAAACGGTGACAAGAGTTCACTATTCATTGTTATGTCTCGAGGTAAAATTAATAACCACATCAAAAGGGTGGATTTCCACAATCATGCCAAACAAAACTATGGAATTCCAAACCACAAGAATTCCCCCAGAAGCACCATCAGAGGGGGCAAAGGCAAAAGAATCATACTATTTGGGACAGAAAGACCTAATATCTATGATGTCAAAAGAACTGCATTTAGTTTCTTGAAAGCAAGCCACCACACATTGACTTTCCTCAATTTTTTGCTTAACTGCACGCTGCCTAGCAGGAGAATTATGACCACGCACATTCGAGCACAAAACACTCCATTTTCTAAAAGAGGACTGATTCATGGTACACAATATAGATGGAGCAATAAAGCAACACTATGTAATAGTGTCCAAAATAGAGTAGCAAGATCCACCGCAAGCAACACAGAGCATTATTACATGCCATGACATATGATAGAAGTCCAACGGGTAAAACTAAAGATAGGAATGTTCCAGAACAAAGACAAGCAGTCCAGACATAAATAGCCAATTTAAGGGCTTGCCAAACCCAATAAAACAGTCTGAAATCAATCATCAGACGCAAAAGGAAAATCTTCAGCTGGGTCTGCCATAAGCCGTTCCACAGTTAGATTCTCTGGTGCAATACCCAGGTCCTCTCCAACATGCTGGAGTGTGGGAATTGGAGTTGGGGGAGGCACATCATTGAGGTTGTCATCTTCCTTGTTGCCATGATTTAGATCTTCAGCATCCTCAGAAGGAACTACCACGAAAGGCTTGCTCCTAGGCTTCTTTTTCTTGGGCTGAGACCGGAGCTCCTGGAAGACAGGCTTATACCCATCTCGCTTGACCGAACCCCTAGTGCATCTGCGGACTGATGTTCCCACAAGAGGTGTCGGCGCCAAGTTTTTGTGTCTGTGTACCTTCTTGTCTTGACGTTGGGCAAAGAAAGAAAAATTCTCATCTGAAGAAGTTGTCTTCTCCACTGAAGGAACAGAGACAGAACCTAAAGCAACAGTGTCAGCCAAAGCAACAGAGACAATAGGTGGGAACAAATTTCTTGCAACTGGTCTTGCTCTAGCTGGACTGACAGAGAGAGACTAAACAAACTGCAGCTTGGAAAGCACTTGGACATCATTGAAGGCCAGGGTCGAACTCCTTTTGGAGAGAACAATGGGCTCGATAGTAACAGGTGGCATTGGCATGGGCTTGTCCAAACAGGACCAAACTGAAGCAAAGACTCAAAAGTCCTTTTCCATGCAAGCTCAGGTGGCAGGACAGGACCAAAGACAACCTTAACAGCACCAATAAAAATCCTCTCATGCTGAATCAGAGGAGGATGGTAAGGTACAATAGCCCACTCATTTGCATCAACAGGAGGGGCCACATCCTCATCCACCAAAATTGGCTGCAGATCCACTTCAGGCACTTCCAACTGAACCTCTGACTCTGAGAAAGCCGGCTGATCAATCACCATGGACTCCTGGTCTTGCACTGGCTATTGCTCATCAACATGGTGCACATCATCTTCCTCCCCCCAAACTGCATTACCCCAGTTGACATTGCCCACATGGTCCTCGGCAGGTGGAGGAATAGGAGGTAGATCATTCCATCCAACAGCAGGGTAGGGGGGCAGAACAAACTTGTGTTCCTCAGGCATAACATGGCAAGGAAGCGGGTGAGAGTTTCCATCTAAAGGCATGGGGTCCTCATCTTTAGGCATCTGCTCAGCAAAGTTCGCTCCCAAAATGTAACAAGGAGCTGTCCAGGAAACCTTGGCCCCTTCGTAAGGAGCATAATCAATAAAAACCACATCACAAGGGACCAAAATATCCTCTGGAAAGGAAGCAAAAACAATGGAACAAACCAGGTATGGATCATCGCTCACCCAGTGCTGAAATTTCCCAAAAGTATTAACTGCAGCCCTTAAATTTTCAGTAGTCCTCAGATCCAAAGGAATTCCAAGAAACATCAGACAACCATCACGAAAACCCTGAGTGCCGCGATATCCTACTCCCTCATCATGCTTGAGAAACCTCACAAATCTATCTCCACCCAAAGGCTGGGGCGGCAATTGCAGCAGACGAAAGAGAACTGCAGCATCTCTAAGCTGAAAAAGCCTGACACCACAAACCCAAGGTTGAGCAGGTCGCACCTGAATACCCATGTTCTCCAGAAGATCAACCACCTCCTCTCGAGCAGGCCCAACTTGATCAGGCGGCGGCAGAGGCATCACTTCAGCCACCATAAACTCCTCATGGTGGGAACAATGGGAGAGGGAGGCGTGACAGAAGTCCAAGGCAGTCTGTTGCCACCACCATCAACGATATGGTGGCTAGCCGGAACATAATGGTGAGCATAAAGAGAAAAGTTGGCCATGGGCACCACAGAGGGCGGAGGAGGAGAGGCGGGCGGTGGAGGTGTTGCCGGTGGAGAGCCAGTTGGGGTTTTTGGTGGCGATGAGTGATAACCCACAAGTGTAGGGGATTGCAACAGCTTTTGAGGGTGAAGTATTCAACCCAAATTTATTGATTCGACACAAGGGGAGCCAAAGAATATTCTTGAGTATTAGCAGTTGAGTTGTCAATTCAACCACACCTGGATAACTTAGTATCTACAGCAAAGTGTTTAGTAGCAAAGTAGTATGATAATAAAGGTAACGATAGCAAAAGTAATATTTTTGGGTTTTGTAGTGATTGTAACAATAGCAACGGAAAAGTAAATAAGCGAAGAACAATATGTGAAAAGCTCGTAGGCAATGGATCAGTGATGGATAATTATGACGGATGCGATTCCTCATGTAAAAGCTATAACATAGGGTGACACAGAACTAGCTCCAGTTCATCAATGTAATGTAGGCATGTATTCCATAAATAGTCATGCGTGCTTATGGAAAAGAACTTGCATGACATCTTTTGTCCTACCCTCCCGTGGCAGCGGGGCCCTAGCGGAAATTAAGGGATATTAAGGCCTCCTTTTAATAGAGAACCGGAACAAAGCATTAGCACATAGTGAATACATGAACTCCTCAAACTACGGTCATCAACGAGAAGTATCCCGATTATTGTCACTTCGGGGTTGTCGGATCCTAACACATAATAGGTGACTATAGACCTGCAAGCAAGGATCAAGACAACACATATATTCATGAAAACATAATAGGTTCAGATCTGAAATCATGGCACTCGGGCCCTAGTGACAAGCATTAAGCATAGCAAAGTCATAGCAACATCAATCTCAGAACATAGTGGATACTAGGGATCAAACCCTAACAAAAGTAACTTGATTACATGGTAAATCTCATCCAACCCATCACCGTTCAGCAAGCCTACGATGGAATTACTCACGCACGGCGGTGAGCATCATGAAATTGGTGATGGAGGATGGTTGATGATGACGACGGCGACGAATCCCCCTCTCTGGAACCCCGAACGGACTCCAGATCAGCCCTCCCGAGAGAGATTAGGGCTTGGCGGCGGCTCCGTATCGTAAAACTCGATGAAACTTTCTCTCCGATTTTTTTCTCCGCGAGATGGAATATATGTAGTTGGAGTTGAGGTCGGCGGACCCTCATGGGGCCCACGAGACAGGGGGGCGCACCCAGGGGGAGGGCGTGCCCCCCACCCTCATGGACAGGGTGTGGGCCCCCTGGTCTTGATTCTTTTGCCAGTATTTTTTATATTTTCCAAAAAGTGCCTCTGTGGATTTTCAGGTCATTCCGAGAACTTTTATTTTCTACACATAAAACAACATCATGGCAGTTCTGCCGAAAACAGCGTCAGTCTGGGTTAGTTTCATTCAAATCATGCAAGTTAGAGTCCAAAACAAGGGCAAAAGTGTTTGGAAAAGTAGATACGTTGGAGACGTATCAACTCCCCCAAGCTTAAATCTTTGCTTGTCCTCAAGCAATTTAGTTGATAAACTGAAAGTGATAAAGAAAAACTTTTACAAACTCTGTCTGCTCTTGTTGTTGTAAACATCCAAAGCCATCATTCAGGTTTCAGCAAATATTATGAACTAACCATACTCACGATAACACTTAGGTCTCACAATTACTCATATCAATAGCATAATCAGCTAGCGAGCCATAATAATAAAACTCGGATGACAACACTTTCTCAAAACAATCATAACATGATATAATAAAATGGTATCTCGCTAGCCCTTTCTGAGACCGCAAAACATAAATGCAGAGCACCTTTAAAGATCAAGGACTGACTAAACATTGTAATTCATGGTAAAAGAGATCCAGTCAAGTCATACCCAATATAAACCAATAGTAATGAATGCAAATGACAGTGTGCTCTCCAGCGGGTGCTTTTTAATAAGAAGGGTGATGACTCAACATAAAAGTGAATAGATAAGCCCTTCGCAGAGGGAAGCAGGGACTTGTAGAGGTGCCAGAGCTCGATTTCCAAATAGAGATTGAATAACGTTTTGAGTGGCATACTTTCACTGTCAACGCAACAACTATGAGATGGATGTATCTTCCATACTACATGCATTATAGGCAGTTCCCAAACAGAATGGTAAAGGTTTATACTCCCCCCACCACCAACAAGCATCAATCCATGTCTTGCTCGAAACAATGAGTGCCTCCAACTAACAATAGCCCTGGGGGAGATTTGTTTAATTAATTTGATTTGCTTTGATCTTTTTAGATCATGGGACTGGGCATCCCGGTTACCGGCCCTTTCTCGTGAATTAGGAGCGGAGTCCACTCCTCTTGAGAATAACCCACCTAGCATGGAAGATATAGGCAGCCCTAGTTGTAACATGAGCTGCTCGAGCATACAAAACAGAATTTCATTTGAAGGTTTGGAGTTTGGCACATACAAATTTACTTGGAACGGCAGGTAAATACCGCATATAGGAAGGTATGGTGGACTCATATGGAACAACTTTGGGGTTTATGGAGTTTGGATGCACAAGAAGTATTCCCGCTTAGTACAGGTGAAGGTTAGCAAAAGACTGGGAAGCGACCAACTGAGAGAGCGACAACAGTCATAAACATGCATTAAAATTAATTCACACCGAATACAAGCATGAGTAGGATATAATCCACCATGAACATAAATAACTTGAAGACTATGTTGATTTGTTTTAACTACATGCGTGAACATGTGCCAAGTCGATTCACCAATTCATTCAAAGGAGGATACCATCACATCATATCACATCATAATCATTCTAATAGCATGTTGGCATGCAAGGTAAACCATTATAACTCATAGCTAATCAAGCATGGCACAAGCAACTATAATCTCTAAATGTCATTGCAAATATGTTTACTTCATAATAAGCTGAATCAGGAACGATGAACTCATCATATTTACAAAAACAAGAGAGGTCGAGTTCATACCAGCTTTTCTCATCTCAATCAGTCCATCATATATTGTCATTATTGCCTTTCACTTGCACGACCAAACGATGTGTATAATAATAATAGTGCACGTGCATTGGACTAAGCTGGAATCTGCAAGCATTCAACTCAAGAGAGAAGACAAGGTAATATGGGCTCTAAGTTAAATAAACAATCATGCATATGAGAGCCACTAAACATTTTCAATATGGTCTTCTCGACCCCCAAAGGAAAGAAAATAAAAGAAAACTATTTACACGGGAAACCTCCCAACAAGTAAAAGAAGAATGAGAAATCTTTTTGGGTTTTCATTTTAATTAGGGATAATTAGATTTATGCCCCTAGTTGTGTCCCACTCTTTTATTTTACCCCTAATTCCCAAAAGTCACCGGTTCTGTCCAAGACACTTTGCTCCTCTTATGCTTTTGCCCTTTGACCGTTTGACCGTCAGTTTGACAACTTCATAACTAACTCATACTAAATTAGAAAAATGCAAATAAGATACCAAAATGTTGAGAAAAACATCACATATATGTCAGTGTCATTTGCATTCATGAAAAAAGTATTGGAAAGTGCCCATCCGAGTTTTAGCTCTTATGCTACCAACATGAATAGCAAAATCTAAAAAAATTCAAAAAAATCAAAAAAAAATTGGTGGCAAAGAATGACAAATGTTTTAAGTGCCTGCCAAGTTTCATCAGGGAATAACATTTGCGGGTGCCCTAGCAAAAAAAATCAACACTCCAAAATAGATTATTTTTTGCCACGACTTCCATGAATGTCGTTCCCTAATGAAACTTGGCAAGCACTTAGAACATTTGTCGTTCTTTAACACCATATTTTTTCGATTTTTTTGAATTTTTTTAGAGTTTACAATTCATGGTGGTATCAAAAGAGCTAGAACTCGGACGTGCACTTTGCAACACTTTTTTCATGAATGCAAATGACACTGACATATAGGTGATGTTTTTCTGAAAATTTTGGTATCTTATTTGCATTTTTCTGATTTAGTATGAATTAGTTATGAAGTTTTCAAACTAACGGTCAAACGGTCAAAGGGCAAAAGCATAAGAGGAGCAAAGTTACTTGGACAGAACCGGTGACTTTTGGGAATTAGGGGTAAAACAGACGAGTGGGACACAACTAGGGGCATAAATCTAATTATCCCTTTTAATTACTACTACAAGCATGGAAATTAAACTAACTAATTTTTTTGGTTTTTCTTAAGGTTTATCAAACACACAAGAAGAAAACTAGAAAAAAGGAAATTAAACTAGCATGGATAATACAATGAAGGAGTATGAGCACCGACGACTAGAACAGTGTGTGAACATGAATGTAAAGTCGGTGAGAAATACGTACTCCCCCAAGCTTAGGCTTTTGGCCTAAGTTGGTCTAATACCAAGGACCGCCTGGCTGATATCCGTAATTGTAGCTGGGGTCGTACTGAGATGCAGCAGCAATTGCCTCCTAAGCTGCAGGATGTTGGCGAGCATCCTCCGCTCTCCCCTCGTGTTCAGCTGCTTCCTCCCTGGTAACAACATATCTTCCTTTTGCCTGATAATCAAAAAGGAGAGCAGCAGGAAGAGTAACATGGACGATGTTGCATCTGTCATAGATTAGTCGATAATGGAGGAATTGTTCATTCCTCCTAAGAAAATGATGATTGACCATAGCGTCATAATCTAAATAAGCAAGAGGTAACATCATATCCCCCTCTCATGGGGCTATACCAAGATAATTAGCCACAAGGGTTGCGTAAATTCCTCCAAATAAATCTCCTGCTCTACCATTATTCTGCAACCTACGTGAAACTATTGCCCCCAAGTTATAACCTTTATAACCTAACACAGCACTCTTGAGGACACAAAGATCAGGGACACACATATGACATGCTTCGTCTTTACCGCTAATGCATCTACCAATGAATAGAGCAAAATAATGTATAGCAGGAAAATGAATGCTCCCTATGGTAGCTTGTGCTATGTCCCTGGATTCTCCCACAGTAATACTAGCAAGGAAATCTCTAAATTCAGATTTGTGGGGATCATTAATATTACCCCACTGCGGAAGTTTGCAAGCAGTTGTAAAATCCTCTAAGTCCATGGTATAAGATGTATCATAAATATCAAATAGGACACTAGGAGAATTACGTGTGCAGTTATATTTAAACTTCACACAAATGAATCAGTCAATCCATAGTACTGAGGACACTTATCTTGTAAGAAGTCCTCCAGATCAGCATTATGCACATACGCGTCAAATTCCTCCTTGTAGCCTGCTTCGACCATAAAATCATCAGATGGCCACTCACAAGCTCGTACATCTGCGTCCCTCGGTAATTCAACATCTTGCTCACGTATAGCAATCCTGGGTCCTTTATTTACCGAGGAACCACCTTGGTACATTCTCCTAGACATAATTCTTTTTCTGAAAAATTTCTAAAATTTTAGTAACTTCAAAATAAAAGTGAATAAAACTAAACAAGATTGGTAGCAACTACTCCTACAAGTGCCTAGAGCCTATATCATGCATTAGAATTGCTTGGGACCTCATAAATTTAACATCCAAGCTCAAGAACAGGGTCACCTATGCAGCAAAAATTTGCAATGAATAGAGCACTAGAATAAAAACTAATTGGACCAATGGAGGAGTCACATACCAAGCAACAACCTCCCAAAGCAGTTTTGTGAATGGAGCTTTGAGCACGGAGATCGAAAATCGCAGTAAAATGAGCTAGAACTTGTGCTTGAGCTGGATGGGGATTTTTTTTGGGAAGAAGATGGAGTGTGTGGGTGCTGGCATAAGTGGAGGGGGGCCACCAGGGGCCCACGAGACAGGTGGCACGCCCAGGGTAGGTGGGCGCGCCCTCCACTCTTGTGTCCTGGTGCTTGCCCCTCCTGCAGTGATTTCAGTGCCTAAAATCCTCAAATATTCCATAAAAAATCATACCAAATTTGCAGGGCATTTGGAGCACTTTTATTTTCGGAATATTTTTTATTGCACGGATAATTCAGAAAATAGACGGATAATACTATTTTTGCTTTATTTACTCTAAACAACAGAAAGTAAAAAGAGGGTACAGAAGGTTGTGCCTTCTAGTTTCATCCATCTCATGATCATCAAAATGAATCCACTAACATGGTTGATCAAGTCTTGTTAACAAACTCATTCTGAATAACACGGAACCGGAGAAATTTTGAATAACACTAAGTTACCTCAACGGGGATATGAAAATCCCCAACAATAAGAATATCATACTTTTTCTTGACAGTAGGGAGAGGAAATTCAAAACCTCCAATAATGATAGTTGGAATTTTTCCAATAGAACTGATGCTATGAACTTGAGATTGTTTCCTCGGAAAGTGTACCGTATGCTCATTACCATTAACATGAAAAGTGACATTGCCTTTGTTGCAATCAATAACAGCCCCTGCAGTATTCAAAAAGGGTCTACCAAGGATAATCGACATACTATCGTCCTCGGGAATATCAAGAATGACAAAGTCCGTTAAGATAGTGACATTTGCAACCACAACAGGCACATCCTCACAAATACCGACAGGTATAGCAGTTGATTTATCAGCCATTTGCAAAGATATTTCAGTAGGTGTCAACTTATTCAATTCAAGTCTATGATATAAAGAGAGAGGCATAACACTAACACCAGCTCCAAGATCACATAAAGCAGTTCTAACATAATTTCTTTTAATGGAGCATGGTATAGTTGGTACCCCCGGATCTCCAAGTTTCTTTGGTATTCCACCCTTAAAAGTGCAATTAGCAAGCATGGTGGAAATTTCAGCTTCCGGTATCTTTCTTTTGTTTGTAATGATATCCTTCATATACTTAGAATAAGGACTTACTTTAAGCATATCAGTTAAGCTCATATGTAAGAAGATAGGTCTAATCATTTCAGCAAAGCGCTCAAAATCCTCATCATCCTTTGTCTTGGATGGTTTAGGAGGAAAGGGCATGGGTTTCTGAACCCATGGTTCTCTTTCTTTACCGTGCTTTCTAGCAACAAAATCTCTCTTATCATAACGTTGATTCTTTGATTGTGGGTTATCAAGATCAACGGCAGGTTCAATCTCTACTTCATTATTTTTGCTAGGTTGAGCATCAACATGAACGTTATCATTAGCATTATCACTAGTTTCATGTTCATCAACTGATTGTGTTTCAGCATCAGGGATAGAAATATCATTGGGATTCTCAGGTGTGTCTACAGCAGGTTCACTAGAAGCATGCAAAGTCCTATCGTTTTTCTTTTTCTTCTTTTTAGAAGAATTAGGTGCCTCTAAATTGTTTCTCTGAGAATCTTGCTCGATTCTCTTAGGGTGGCCTTCAGGATACAAAGGTTCCTGAGTCATTCTACCACTTCTAGTAGCCACTCTAACTGCAAAGTCAGGTTTATTATTTAATTCATCAAGCAAATCATTTTGAGCTTTAAGTACTTGCTTAGCTTGAGTAGCAATCATAGAAGCATATTTGCTAACGAGTTTTAGTTCACCTTTAACTCTAGCCATATTATCGCTCACGCGTCCTATCTCGAAAGCATTGTTTTTTAACTCTCTACCAACATAAGCATTAAAACTTTCTTCTCTAGCCATAAAGTCATCAAATTCATCTAAGCATGGGCTATGAAATTTTGTAGAGGGGATTTCAACTTTATCATATCTATAGAGAGAATTTACCTTTACTACCTGTGTCGGGTTATCAAGACAATGTGGTTCTTCAACATGCGGTATATTAAGACCATGTATTTCTTCAATAGGTGGTAAATTCTTAACATCTTTAGCTTTAATACCTTTTTCTTTCATTGATTTCTTTGCCTCTTGCATATCTTCAGGACTGAGAAATAAAACACCTCTCTTCTTTGGAGTGGGTTTAGAAATAGGCTCAGGAGTTGACTCAATTGGTTCAGGAATTGCCTTAGGAATTGGCTCAGGAAGAGTCCAATTATTTTCATTAGTCAACATATTATTCAATAGTAATTCAGCTTCGTCGACTCTTCTTTCCCTAAAAACACAACCAGCACAACTATCCACATAGTCCTTGGAAGCATCGGTTAGTCCATTATAAAAGATATCAAGTATCTCATTTTTCTTAAGAGGATGATCAGGCAAAGCATTAAGTAATCGGAGAAGCCTCCCCCAAGCTTGTGGGAGACTCTCTTCTTTGATTTGCACAAAATTATATATTTCCCGCAAGGCAGCTTGTTTCTTATGAGCAGGGAAATATTTAGCAGAGAAGTAATAAATCATATCCTGGGGACTACGCACACAACCAGGAGCAAGAGAATTATACCAAGTCTTAGCATCACCCTTTAATGAGAATGGAAATATCTTAAGGATATAATAATAGCGAGATTTATCATCATGAGTAAACAGGGTGGCTATATCATTCAACTTGGTAAGATGTGCCACAAAAGTTTCAGATTCAAGGCCATAAAAAGGATTAGATTCAACTAAAGTAATAATCTCAGGATCAACAGAGAATTCATAATCCTTATTAGTAACACAAATAGGTGAAGTAGCAAAAGTAGGGTCAGGTTTCATTCTAGCATTAAGAGACTGCTGCTTCCATTTAGCTAATAATTTCTTAAGATCATATCTATCTCTACAAGCAAAGATAGCTCTAGCAGCTTCCTCTTCCATAACATAACCCTCAGGAATAACAGGTAATTCATAATCATTGGGAGAACCTTCATCATCACTATCATCAATAATAGCATCTTCAATAATTCCGTTCTCTCTAGCCCTAGCAAGTTGTTCATCGAGAAATTCACCTAATGGCAAAGTAGTATCACGCACAGAAGTAGTTTCATCATAAGTATCATGCATAGCAGAAGTGGCATCATCAATAACATGTGACATATCAGAATTCATAGCAGTAGCAGGTTTAGGTGTCGCAAGCTTACTCAAAACAGAAGGAGAATCTAGTGCAGAGCTAGATGGCAGTTCCTTACCTCCCCTTGTAGTTGAGGGATAAATCGTAGTTCTGTCGTCTTTCAAGTTCTCCATAGTAATCAACAGATATAAATCCCAACTGACTTAGAGAATAGAGCTATGCTCCCCGGAAATGGCGCCAGAAATTAGTCTTGATAACCCACAAGTGTAGGGGATTGCAACAGCTTTCGAGGGTAAAGTATTCAACCCAAATTTATTGATTCGACACAAGGGGAGCCAAAGAATATTCTTGAGTATTAGCAGTTGAGTTGTCAATTCAACCACACCTGGATAACTTAGTATCTGCAGCAAAGTGTTTAGTAGCAAAGTAGTATGATAATAAAGGTAACGATAGCAAAAGTAATATTTTGGGTTTTGTAGTGATTGTAACAATAGCAATGGGAAAAGTAAATAAGCGAAGAACAATATGTGAAAAGCTCGTAGGCAATGGATCAGTGATGGATAATTATGTCGGATGCGATTCCTCATGTAATAGCTATAACATAGGGTGACACAGAACTAGCTCCAGTTCATCAATGTAATGTAGGCATGTATTCCGTAAATAGTCATACGTGCTTATGGAAAAGAACTTGCATGACATCTTTTGTCCTACCCTCCCGTGGCAGCGGGGTCCTAGCGGAAACTAAGGGATATTAAGGCCTCCTTTTAATAGAGAACCGGAACAAAGCATCAGCACATAGTGAATACATGAACTCCTCAAACTACAGTCATCACCGAGAAGTATCCCGATTATTGTCACTTCGGGGTTGTCGGATCATAACACATAATAGGTGACTATAGACTTGCAGGATAGGATCAAGAACACACATATATTCATGAAAACATAATAGGTTCAGATCTTAAATCATGGCACTCAGGCCCTAGTGACAAGCATTAAGCATAGCAAAGTCATAGCAACATCAATCTCAGAACATAGTGGATACTAGGGATCAAACCCTAACAAAACTAACTTGATTACATGGTAAATCTCATCCAACCCATCACCATCCAGCAAGCATGTGATGGAATTACTCACGCACGGCGTTGAGCATCATGAAATTGGTGATGGAGGATGGTTGATGATGACGACGGCGACGAATCCCCCTCTCTGGAACCCCAAAAGGACTCCAGATAAGCCCTCCCGAGCGAGATTAGGGCTTGGCGGCGGCTCTGTATCGTAAAACGCAATGAAACTTTCTCTCCGATTTTTGTTCTCCGTGAGACAGAATATATGGAGTTGGAGTTGAGGTCATCGGGCCTCAGGGGGCCCACGAGACAGGGGGGCGCGGCCAGGGGGGAGGGCGCGCCCCCCTCCCTCGTGGACAAGGTGTGGGCCCCCTGGTCTCGATTCTTTCGCCAGTATTTTTTATATTTTCCAAAAAGTGCCTCCGTGGATTTTCAGTCATTCCGAGAACTTTTGTTTTCTACACATAAAACAACATCATGGCAGTTCTGCTGAAAACAGCGTCAATCCGGGTTAGTTTCATTCAAATCATGCAAGTTAGAGTCCAAAACAAGGGCAAAAGTGTTTGGAAAAGTAGATACGTTGGAGATGTATCAATGAGCAATGAATAGATGCAACTCGCGTGTCAGAGGAGCATGAAGCGTCCCTAGCTTGAGAAAAAGAGGAGGCGCAACTTCGATACTGGTATTGGGAACCGGAGGCGTCAGGGAAGATTTTTGCTTCCAAACCAAACCCTGCTCCAAGGAAATCTTTTCACATTCCCTGCAACTATGGCCCACCCGCAAACATGCCAAACAGACAAAAGTAGAGGGGCAATCTTTATCAAAATGACCAGGAAGGTGGCATTTTTGACAGCTAAAGATTTTGTCCACCATATTATCAATCATATTATTGAAAGCAATATTTGCATCCTACGAGGAAGGGATATCTTCCAAAGGCCCACTCGGTTCCTGGGCTGGCCCAAGAACCGGAGCCACATCATTTCTAGGCCCAACTGACTGACAAACTGAAGGCCCAACAGGGGAAATCAAAGCAAGGGACATCCCGCCCAACGATTGTGCCGCTCCACCGGAGATCCAATCGTACCAAATACAATCGGCGGTGATGCCACCGTCCAGTTAAGATCTTGTGGAGGGGGAGCACGAAGAACGACCATTTCACTCTCCGGAATGTCGTAACCATCATCATGAGAAGTAGCAATGCAATTATCCATGACAGGATACATATAACCTTTGCAAATCGAATAATTCTGGAACATGGCAAAGGAGAGCTTTTTTTGAACACCAGAGCTAGATTTGATAGCAAATTTAACTAGTGGATTGTGCATGGCTAAAAGACCAAGAGCAAAATAAAAAATGACAGAAAAAAGAGAGAAGGGACAATGTTACTATCCTTTTCCACACTTGTGCTTCAAAGTAGCACCATGATCTTCATGATAGAGAGTCTCCTATGTTGTTACTTTCATATACTAGTGGAAATTTTTCATTATAGAACTTGGCTTGTATATTCCAATGATGGGCTTCCTCAAATTGCCCTAGGTCTTCGTGAGCAAGCAAGTTGGATGCACACCCACTTAGTTTCTTTTGATGAGCTTTCATACACTTGTAGCTCTAGTGCATCCGTTGCATGGCAATCCCTACTCACTCACATTGATACCTATTAATGGGCATCTCCATAGCCCGTTGATACGCCTAGTTGATGTGAGACTATCTTCTCTTTTTTGTCTTCTCCACAACCACCATCCTATTCCATATATAGTGATATGTCCATGGCTCACGCTCATGTATTGCGTGAAGATTGAAAAAGTTTGAGAATATTAAAGTATGAAACAATTTCTTGGCTAAAACCGGGGTTGTGCATGATTTAAATATTTTGTGTGATGAAGATAGAGCATAGCCAGACTATATGATTTTGTAGGGATAACTTTCTTTGGCCATGTTATTTTGAGAAGACATGATTACTTTGTTAGTATGCTTGAAGTATTACTATTTTTATGTTAATATGAACTTTTATCTTGAATCATTTGGATCTGAACATTCATGCCACAATAAAGAAAATTACATTGACAAATATGCTAGGTAGCATTCCAAATCAAAAATTCTGTTTTGATCATTTACCTACTCGAGGACGAGCAGGAATTAAGCTTGGGGATGCTTGAAACGTCTCCAATGTATCTATAATTGTTTATTTTTCCATGCTATTATATTATCTATTTTGGATGTTTATGGGCTTTATTATACACTTTTATATTATTTTTGGGACTAACATATTAACCGAAGGCCCAACCCAAATTGCTATTTTTTTGCCTATTTCAGTGTTTCGAAGAAAAGGAATATCAAATGGAGTCCGAACGGAATGAAACATTCGGGAGAGTTATTTTTGGAAAAACGCAATCCAGGAGATTTGCAGTAGACGTCAGGGAAGCTTCGAGGAAGCCACGAGGGTCCAGGGCACGCCCTACCCCCCTGGGCGCGCCCCCCACCCTCGTGGGCCCCTCGTGGCTCCCGTGACCGACTTCTTTCGCCTATATATATCCATGTACCCCAAAAACATCGGGGAGCACAATAGATCGGGAGTTCCACCACCGCAAGCCTCTGTAGCCACCAAAAACCTCTCGGGAGCCTGTTCTGGCACCCTGCCGGAGGGGGGATCCCTCACCGGTGGCCACCTTCATCATCCCGACGCTCTCCATGACAAGGAAGGAGTAGTTCAGCCTCGGGGCTGAGGGTATGTACCAGTAGCTATGTGTTTGATCTCTCTCTCTCTCTCTCTCTCTCTCTCTCTCTCGTGTTCTTGATTTGGCATGATCTTGATGTATCGCGAGATTTGATATTATAGTTGGATCTTACGATGTTTCTCCCCCTCTACTCTCTTGTAATGGATTGAGTTTTCCCTTTGAAGTTATCTTATCGGATTGAGTCCTTAAGGATTTGAGAACACTTGATGTATGTCTTGCATGTGCTTATCTGTGGTGACAATGGGATATTCACGTGATTTACTTGATGTATGTTTTGGTGATCAACTTGCGGCTTCTGTGACCTTGTGAACTTATGCATAGGGGTTGGCACACGTTTTCGTCTTGACTCTCCGGTAGAAACTTTGGGGCACTCTTTGAAGTTCTATGAGTTGGTTGAATAGATGAATCTGAGATTGTGTGATGCATATCATATAATCATACCCACGGATACTTGAGTAACATTGGAGCATCTAGGTGACATTAGGGTTTTGGTTGATTTGTGTCTTAAGGTGTTATTCTAGCACGAACTCTAGGATAGATCGAACGGAATGAATAGCTTCATGTTATTTTACTACGGACTCTTGAATAGATCGATCAGAAAGGATAACTTTGAGGTAGTTTCATACCCTACAATAATCTCTTTGTTTGTTCTCCGCTATTAGTGACTTTGGAGTGACTCTTTGTTGCATGTTAAGGGTTAGTTATATGATCCAGTTATGTTATTATTGTTGAGAGAACTTGCACTAGTGAAAGTATGAACCCTAGCCCTTGTTTCGAAGAATTGCAATACCGTCTGTGGTCACTTTTATCACTTGTTACCTTGCTGTTTTTATATTTTTCAGATTACAAATACTCATATCTACCATCCATATTGCACTTGTATCACCATCTCTTCGCCGAACTAGTGCACCTATACAAATTACCATTGTACTAGGTGTGTTGGGGACAGAAGAGACTCTTTGTTATTTGGTTGCAGGGTTGTTTGAGAGAGGCCATCTTCATCCTACGCCTCCCATGGATTGATAAACCTTAGGTCATCCACTTGAGGGAAGTTTGCTACTGTCCTACAAACCTCTGCACTTGGAGGCCCAACAACGTCTACAAGAAGAAGATTGTGTAGTAGACATCATGTGACGACGGCTGCAAATGCCAAGAGTGCTCGAGCTGCCATCCGTGCCACCGATGTCGCCCTGGCCCGGGTGGAGGCCATCCACGCCAAGATATTCCAGGCCACCTCGGAATCCAGCATGCAACCCACGTCCGAAAAGGCGGCGGTGGCCATGGAGCACCTGCTTCCTCATGAGATCGTCGAGCGGGAGCTAGAGATGCAGGAGGCTGCGAAGATTGAGGAGCACCGGGAGGAGGAGTTGCGCGTGGCCCAGGTCGAGGTAGAGAAGAGTTTGTCTGTCAAGAAATCGGCGGTGGAGTACCAATGCGAGCTCTGGCGTAGACCCTACTACGAGTACTATAACCTTGAGGGCGGCGCCAAGGACGAGGACGAGGACGCGGTCGACTTCAGTAGGGGGGACCCAGAGTCCACCAACGGTGGCATGTCGCCAGGACAAGTCATCAACGTCTCATCTCACACCGGCAATGCATAGGCCGGCACGGTGGCGGATTTGTTAAAATTATTCATACTTAGGCTTTGTTTTATGTTGGTCTTTTGTTAGAGCAATGTTTAGGTGAACTGGCCCTGTTTAATTACTAAAATTACTCGATTCAGTAAGTCTGGTCTGTGTGTTGTACGCTCTTTTGTGTGCCCAATTAGCAAGCGATGTTAAATTATGCAATGACGTACCCAGGAAAATTTCCACCAAAATTTGAATTATCAAACTCATCCCATGCGCGTTAAGCAGAAGAATCGTTTGTGATGCACACCATCATTCAAAGTGAATTGTGTCCGGCAGCACCGCGTGCAAAGTTTCCCTCCACATTTTGAAATTTTTGGCCTACCGCCAAAATATCTACCCTTCCCACTCCCCATCCCCTTTTCTCCCCGACCACAAGTCACATTTCCCCTATTTCCCCCCTTCCTTCCTTCCTTCCTTCCTTCCTAAGCTATAGTCGCTTCCTCGCTTGCTTCCTCGCTCTCGCCATCTCGCATCCTACCGTCGGGGTCGCCATGGTCTTCTTCAAAGACCTCTCCAGCGGTTCTTCCTCCTCCGATGACTCCTTCACCACCCGGGTATGCCTCTCTTCTCTCTCTCGGGCTAAGACTTGGAATGAAGGATTTTTACCGGCCCGGCGGTCGATTTGAGTCATTTCTTCCTCTTGTAGTTCCCTAGGACCATCAGTTGCAACGAATGGAGCGTGGTGGTTGAAGATCTGTCTTCTCGTTGTCACCATCAATCTCCATGCGTGAAGCTAGTTGCGTTTGAATCTCTGGACAATGGGAGGAAGTTTTTGGCATGTGCAGAGAAGGTTAGACCCTCTTTCGTTGTTACAAATCATCTGTTAGATGTGATTCAGACATTGTCACAGTCCCAACCCATTCATACCACACCTTCAACCAAACGCATCCTAAGACAGTGTCACAGTTTGTACCTAGTATCTAAAAATGTTGCCATCTCATCAGCGGTGCCATTAGTTAATTATTTGGCACCACTTCAGCAGTTTGTGCAGCCAACTTGCCAACACATCCGAGCAGCCAAGCAGTAAAATACTAAATCTTTATGGCACGAAAGAACTGGGCGTCGGAGCAACTAGGTGCTCCGGAGTTCGGGTCCCTGATTTTTTCCGCTGCATCGGCTCGCCAGTGCAGGGCACCGGTGCGAGATGTAGCAACAGTTGTCTTTACACCGGTTTTGGCATACATAGTGGACGGCCTTAGTGCTATTAGTTCTATGTTACCAAATGTGTGCATATACACACCTGTTAGTATCAATTTGTTGTCATCCAAACACTGTCACTATGCTATTGCAGTTATATTTACCTTCCTCTTAAAATGTTCAATTTGTTATTTATAGTACATGGGTAAGAACTTGTAGTGTTGTTGTAGTTAATTATAGCTTCTGATGTTTCAGAATTTGGTTGTTGTCTCACTAGCAAATAATTCATTTGCACATTGATCTTTTTGCGAAGATATGTCATAATTAACATGTTTCTTCAGTTTTTCAAATTAAGTATTGGTGATTTTCTTTGTTGCTATAAATCCATTTTCCCTACAATTGTTACTGATCTAGTTTTAAACATTATAGGATGAACGGAAGTGTTCTTACTTGGAGTGGGTTGATCAAGAGTGGCCACAGTATTTGAAGATGTGCCTAGCAAAGCTCTGGAGAATGTATCAGGAAGAGAATAGAGGTAGGCTTAGAGAAACTGTTGTCAATGCTGAAGAATATTTGAAGATGCGGGATAGAAAGAGGAAGGTGGAGAATGAGCTCAGATTTTTTAAATCAGACTTTGCTAAGATGGTGTTGGCGAAGGAGGCACTTTCCCAGCTGGCCAGTGCAAAACAGGTTCTTACTGAACTGAAAGCAGAGGTGGATAAGGCGAGCCTAGATGATCTCAGTTAGGGAAATAAATATATTGTTGTAATATTGTTCTTATGAAGTTGAACTATCTATATGATGCAATGTGATGTTTTCCGGTAGCTATCGTACTGTGATGTTAAAATATATCTATGTGCCTGATATGAAATTGGCAAACAACTGTTCGATATGAAATGTGAATTTGCATAATATTGGAATTATTAATTGTAAACTAATAAACCTACTAAATGGGTCATGGAACTTTGCAAACGGTTATAGAAGTAAAAGCCTTGTGATGGATAGCCCAGTGCCACACAGTTTTCTTCATCAAATCGTGTGTGATGTAGTTGATAAAAGCAAATGATTAATCAACATGGGGCGTGTGTTATAGTTACACCTATCACACATGAGCCTATACATAAACCTTTGTGGGATGTATATACGTACGGAAATGTTTTCCCTGGATTGACTGTGTGGGATGTACATATGAACGGAGTATTCCCTGGATTGACTATGTGTGAAGTACATACAAACGAAAAGGTTTTCCCTGGATTAACTGTGTGGGATGTACATAATAACGGAAACGTACTCCTTGGATTGACTGTGTGTGATGTACATACGACCGGAAGCGTTTAGCGGGGACTGTGTGGGATGTACTTACGACCGGAAATGATTTCGCCTGTATAGTTGTATTTTTTTAGCACTACTGTATGTATAACCGTATTTTCTCGCTCGCCGGTCGCACACAACCTCATTTTTCCGAGCATGTGTGCCAGGAGGGCCTATCCCCGACGGTTTCTGGGTCGTGTGGTACGGACCCCCCTATCGCCCACACTCACTTGGCGATGGTTCCAAATGTCATCGCGGAAAGGGGTTAAAATCGTTTGTATAGCACCGAGGCATACCAGTGATAGCACCTCACTGTACCAGTGGCAGGCCTACCCAGGATGGCATGATAGGCGCTTCGGAAGTCCACTACCTCAAAATTCAACTGTTCCTTTCGGAAGTTATTCTCCTCACCGGATGCAATGTCAAGGGTCATCTGGCCGAGTGATTTGGCTTTCTTCACGGGGATTACCCCGTGGAACTTCATGTTGCTCTTGCTAAGCCGAGTCATCGGGATGCCCATCGCCTCCAATGTGTCGGCATAAATGATATTAAGCCTGTTTCCTCTGTCCATTAGGACTTTGCATGGTCGGACTCCTCCCACGACTGGATCTACCACCAAGGCCTGCCGCCCGGGGGTCGGTATGTGAGCTGGGTGATCTGACTGGTCAAAAGTTACTGGCGTCTTGGTCCAATCAAGGTATTTTGTGACAGTCGGAACTACCATGTTGACCTCCCGGTTGATGACTTTGAGGCGACTCCTGCTCTCCACGTCAGCAAAAATCATGAGGTCGTTCTCGTCATCATCCTTGTCTCCAGAGGAATCTTGCTGCATCTCTTGCTTCAGGAGTTGACACTCCTGAGTGGTTGATAACCCACAAGTATAGGGGATCGCAACAGTTTTTGAGGGTAGAGTATTCAACCCAAATTTATTGATTCGACACAAGGGGAGCCAACGAATATTCTCAAGTATTAGCAGCTGAGTTGTCAATTCAACCACACCTGGAAACTTAGTATCTGCAGCAAAGTGTTTAGTAGCAAAGTAATATGATAGTGGTGGTAACGGTAACAAAAGTAAAGACAGCAAAAGTAATGTTTTTGGTATTTTGTAGTGATTGTAACAGTAGCAACGGAAAAGTAAATAAGTGTAAACCAGTATATGGAAAACTCGTAGGCACCGGATTAGCGATGGATAATTATGTCGGATGCGGTTCGTCATGTAACGGCTATAACATAGGGTGACACAGAACTAGCTCCAGTTCATCAATGTAATGTAGGCATGTACTCCGTATATAGTCATACGCGCTTATGGAAAAGAACTTGCATGACATCTTTTGTCCTACCCTCCCGTGGCAGCGGGGTCCTATTGGAAACTAAGGGATATTAAGGCCTCCTTTTAATAGAGAACCACAACAAAGCATTAGCACATAGTGAATACATGAACTCCTCAAACTATGGTCATCACCGGGAGTGGTCCCGATTATTGTCACTTCGGGGTTGCCGGATCATAACACATAGTAGGTGACTATAGACTTGCAAGATAGGATCTAGAACACACTTATATTCATGAAAACATAATAGGTTCAGATCTGAAATCATGGCACTCGGGCCCTAGTGACAAGCATTAAGCATAGCAAAGTCATAGCAACATCAATCTCAGAACATAATGGATACTAGGGATCAAACCCTAACAAAACTAACTCGATTACATGATAAATCTCATCGAACCCATCACCATCCAGCAAGCCTACGATGCAATTACTCACGCACGTCGGTGAGCATCATGAAATTGGTGATGGAGGATGGTTGATGATGACGACGGCGACGAATCCCCCTCTCCGGAGCCCCGAACGGACTCCAGATCAGCCCTCCCGAGAGAGATTAGGGCTTGGCGGCGGCTCCGTATCGTAAAACGCGGTGATTTCTTCTCTCTGATATTTTTCTCCCCGAAAGCCAATATATGGAGTTGGAGTTGGCGTCGGAGGGCCACCAGGGGGCCCATGAGGTAGGGGGCGCGCCCCCCACCCTCGTGAGCAGGGTGTGGGCCCCCTGGTCTTCATCTTTTGCGAGGATTTTTCTTTATTTTTTCTAAGGTGTTCCGTGGAGTTTCAGGTCATTCCAAGGATTTTTATTTTCTGCACAAAAAACAACACCATGGCAGTTCTGCTGAAAACAGCGTCAGTCCGGGTTAGTTCCATTCAAATCATACAAGTTAGAGTCCAAAACAAGGGCAAAAGTGTTTGGAAAAGTAGATACAACGGAGACGTATCAACTCCCCAAAGCTTAAACCCTTGCTTGTCCTCAAGCAATTCAGTTGACAAACTGAAAGAGAAAAAGAAAAAATTTTATAAACTCTGTTTGCTCTTGTTGTTGTAAACATGAAAAGCCAGCATTCAAGTTTCAGCAATTATTATGAACTAACCATACTCACAATAACACGTAGGTCTCACAATTACTCATATCAATAGCATAATCAGCTAGCGAGCCATAATAATAAAACTCGGATGACAACACTTTCTCAAAATAATCATAATATGACATAACAAAATGGTATCTCGCTAGCCCTTTCTGAGACCGCAAAACATAAATGCAGAGCACCTTTAAAGATCAAGGACTGACTAAACATTGTAATTCATGGTAAAAGAGATCCCAGTCAAGTCATACCCAATATAAACCAATAATAATGAATGCAAACGACAGTGTGCTCTCCAGCGGGTGCTTTTAATAAGAAGGGTGATGACTCAACATAAAACTAAATAGATTGGCCCTTCGCAGAGGGAAGCATGGATTTATAAAGGTGCCAGAGCTCGATTTTGAAATAGAGATAAATTATATTTTGAGCGGCATACTTTCATTGTCAACATAACAACTAAAAGACGATGATATCTTCCATGCTAAATAGATTATAGGCGGTTCCCAAACAGAATGGTAAAGTTTATACTCCCCTTCCTCCACAAGCATCAATCCATGGCTTGCTCGAAACAACGAGTGCCTCCAACATTCAACGGGTCCCAAGGAGAGTTTTGTTTGCAGTTATTTCGATTTAGTTTGCACAAAGCATGGGACTGGGCATCCCGGATACCAGCCATTTTCTCGTGATTGAGGAGCGGAGTCCACTCCTCTTGAGAATAACCCGCCTAACACGGAAGATAAGGGCAGCTCTAGTTGACATATGAGCTATTCGAGCATGCAAAACAGAATGTTTATTTGAAGGTTTAGAGTTTGGCACATACAAATTTACTTGGAACGGCAGGTAAATACCGCATATAGGTAGGTATAGTGGACTCATATGGAATAACTTTGGGGTTTAAGGAGTTTGGATGCACAAGCAGTATTCCCGCTTAGTACAGGTGAAGGCTAGCAAAAGACTGGGAACCGACCAACTGAGAGAGCGACAACAGTCGTAAACATGCATTAAAATTAATTCACACCGAGTACAAGCATGAGTAGGATATAATCCACCATGAACATAAATATCATGAAGGCTATGTTGATTGGATTCAAGTACATGCGTGAACATGTGCCAAGTCGAGTCACTCAATGCATTTAAAGGAGGATACCACCCCAGCATACCACATCATAATCATTCTAATAGCATGTTGCCACGCAAGGTAAACCATTATAACTCATAGCTAATCAAGCATGGCACAAGCAACTATAATCTCTAAATGTCATTGCAAATATGTTTACTTCATAATAGCTGAATCAGGAACGATGAATCATCATATTTACAAAAACAAGAGAGGTCAAGTTCATACCATCTTTTATCTTCCCAATAAGTCCATCATATATCATCATTATTGCCTTTCACTTGCACGACCGAACGGTGTGTATAATAATAATAGTGCACGTGCATTGGACTAAGCTGGAATCTGCAAGCATTCAACTCAAGAGAGAAGACAAGTAATATGGGCTCTAAGTTTATATAATCAATCATGCATATAAGAGCCACTAAGCATTTTCAATATGGTCTTCTCGAACCCCCCAAAGAAAGGAAAAGAAATAAAAAAACTATTTACACGGGAAAGCTCCCAACAAGTAAAAAGAAGAACGGGAAATATTTTTGGGTTTTCTTTTTAATTCTACTACAAGCATGGAAAGTAAACTAACTAATTTTTTTTGGTTTTTCTTAAAGTTTATCAAACACACAAGAAGAAAGAAGGAAAAAGAAATTTAAACTAGCATGGATTATACAATGAAAGAGTATGAGCGGCGACATCTAGCAATGAGTGTGTGTGAACATAAATGTAATGTCGGTGGGAAATACGTACTCCCCCAAGCTTAGGCTTTTGGCCTAAGTTGGTCTATTGCCAGGGATGGCCTGGCGGATATCCGTAGGTGAAGTTGTGGTCGTAGTGTGACGAAGAAGACTCTGACTGCCACTGACTGGTAGCCTCCTCTGGATCCCAAGAATAAACAGATAGTCGTGGAGGCTCATCTTGTGGCTCCGGCTCCAGGGCTGGTGCAGGGTTCCGATAGGCTTGAACAGCTGACCATGGAACGATGTGAGGTTCTGCAAACAAGTTAAACAAAGAAGGAGCAGGCAAAGTAATAGTCTCAGGGTGATGTTTATCAAAGTATAATTTATATTTGAGCTCCCCATCGCGACTCTTAACAAGAAAATCATGCGCTATCATACTTTTGTAATCTAAATAAGCACGGGGCAGCGCTGTTTCTTCTTTCTCCGCATGCCTAATAGGTATTTCAAAATGTTCAGCTAGGCGTGAAGCATAAATGCCTCCAAAGATGGGGCCCTTAGTACGGTTCAAACTTAACCGTCTAGCAACAATTCCACCCATACTAAGAGAGTTATCGCGGTATAAACCATGGAGCAAAATAATAATATCAGGAATACTAAGGTTCCCACAGTTCCCGCGTCCAATCAAGCAACGACTAGCAAATAAGGCAAAGTAGCATAAAACAGGATAATGTATGCTAGTGATCCTCGCGTCAGAAACCTTCCTGGTTTCTCCCACCGTGATAGTGTTAACAAAAGCTTCTAATTCGTTACGGTGGGGTTCATCTAAGGTGCCCTCAAAGGGTATTCTGCAAACCTCGCAGAATTCTGCTAATGTCATCTCTTTAACAACGTCATATAAATGAAACTCTACTGTTGGAGGTGATTTCTTAGGGAAAAAGTAGAAGTTTTGCACAAAAGTATTTGTGAGTAAGAGATACTGATGACGTTGGTCGTGGAGGAAGTCGGTAAGGCCAGCATTCTCAATTAATAAATAGAAATCTTCATGAATCCCAGCTCTCCTCAAGAAGTCATCGGAAGGCCATTCACACGGCCGGACCTCTGCGGTGCGAGGCAAATTAAATTTGGGCTTCTCCTCTTCTTCCTTTTGTTTTTCCTTGGAGCTTCGGCTCGACGAGCCTCTCAAAAGTCTCTTCATTATTTCTGAAACAATCTGAAATTTTTAGTAACTTCAAATAAAAGTGAACCAACTTCAATAAAATTGATAGCAACAACTGCCACAAGTGCCTAGGGCCTATATAAAGCATTGGAACTACTTGGAACCATATAAATTTGACATGCAAGCTCAAGAACATGGTCACCTATGCAGCACAAATTTGCAAAGAATAAAGCACTAGAACAAAAACTAATTGGACCAATGGAGGAGTCACATACCAAGGAACAATCTCCCCAAGCAGTTTTGTGAGAGGTGCTTTGGGCAAGGAGATCGAAAATCACAGCAACGGGGGCTGGAACTCGTGCTTGAGTTGGTTTTTCGTGGTTGTGTGAGGCAGAGGGAGAAGAAGGGTGCAGGAATAAGGAGGGCCACCATGGGCCCACGAGGCAGGGGGCGCGCCCAGGGGGTAGGGCGCGCCCTCCACTCTCGTGGCCAGGTGGCAACTCCCCCCGTGGTAATTTTTGCACAGTAAATTCTCAAATATTCCCGAAAAAATCATATTAAATTGGCATGGCATTCTGAGGACTTTTATTTTTGAGATATTTTTATATTGCACGGATAAGTCAGGAGACAGACAGAAAAATATTATTTTACTTTATTTCTACTAAATAACAGAAAATATAAAGAGGGTACAGAAGGTTGTGCTTCTAGTTTCATCCATCTCGTGATCATCAAAATGAACCCACTAACAAGGTTGATCAAGTCTTGTTAACAAACTCATTCCGAATAATCACGGAACCGGAGAAATTTTGAATGACACTAAGTTACCTCAACGGGGATAATGAAAATCCCCAACAATAAGAATATCATACTTTTTCTTGACAGTAGGGAGAGGAAATTCGAAACCTCCAAATATATTCGATGGAACTTTTTCAATAGAGTTGATACTATAAACTTGAGGTTGTTTCCTCGGAAAAATGTACCATGTGCTCATTGCCATTAACATGAAAAGTGACATTGCCTTTGGTGCAATCAATAATGGCCCCTGCAGTATTAAGGAAAGGTCTTTCAAGAATAATAGACATACTATCATCCTCGGGAATATCAAGAATAACAAAGTCTGTTAAAATAGTAACGTTTGCAACTACAACAGGCACATCCTCACAAATACCGACAGGTATAGCAGTTGATCTATCAGCCATTTGCAAAGATATTTCAGTAGGTGTCAACTTATTCAAGTCAAGTCTTCGATATAAAGAGAGAGGCATAACACTAACACCGGCTCCAAGATCACATAAAGCAGTTTTAACATAACTTCTTTTAATGGAGCATGGTATAGTAGGTACTCCTGGAACTCCAAGTTTCTTTGGTATTCCACCTTTAAAAGTGTAATTAGCAAGCATGGTGGAAATTTCAGCTTCAGGTATCTTTCTTTTATTAGTAATAATATCCTTCATATACTTAGCATAAGGATTTGTTTTGAGCACATTAGTTAATCGCATACGCAAAAAGATGGGTCTAATCATTTCAGCAAAGCGCTCAAAATCCTCATCATCCTTTTTCTTGGATGGTTTCGGAGGAAAAGGCATGGGTTTCTGAACCCATGGTTCCCTTTCTTTACCATGTTTCCTAGCAACAAAATCTCTTTTATCATAACGTTGATTCTTTGATTGTGGGTTATCAAGATCAACAGCAGGTTCAACTTCTACATCATTATTACTAGCTTGAGCATCAACATGAACATTAACATTAACATTATCACTAGGTTCATGTTCATCACCTGATTGTGTTTCAGCATCAGAAACAGAGATATCATTTGGATTCTCAGGTGGTTCAGCGATAGGTTCACTAGAAGTTTGCAAAGTCCTATCATTTTTCTTTTTCTTCCTCTTAGAAGAACTAGGTATATCAATATTGTTTCTTTGAGAATCTTGCTCGATTCTCTTAGGGTGGCCCTCAGGATACAAAGGTTCCTGAGTCATTCTACCAGTTCTAGTAGCCACTCTAACAGCATAATCATTTTTCTTGCTATTCATTTCATCAAGCGCTTCTTTCTGAGCTTTAAGTACTTGTTCTACTTGAGTGGTAACCATAGAGGCATGTTTGCTAACAAGTTTAAGTTCACCTCTAATATCAGCCATATAATCACCCAAGCATTTAATCATAAAAGTATTATGTTTTAATTGTCTACCAAAATAAGCATTAAAGTCATCTTGCTTAAACATAAAGTCATCAAACTCATCCAAGCACTGACTAGCAATTTTAGTAGGAGGGACTTCAGCTTTATCATATCTATAGAGAGAATTTACCTTTACTACCTGTGTCGGGATATCGGGAGGTTCTTCATTAAATAAGTAACTGAGATCATATACTTCTTCAACAGGCGGTAAATTAAGACCATGTATTTCTTTCATAGGAGATAAATTCTTAACATCTTCAGCTTTAATACCTTTTTATTTCATAGATTTCTTTGCCTCTTGCATGTCTTCGGGGCTGAGAAATAGAACACCTCTCTTCTTCGGAGTTGGTTTAGGAATAGGCTCAGTAATTGGCTCTGGAACTGGCTCAGGAGGTAGCTCGGGAGGTGCCCAATTATTTTCATTAGCCAACATATTATTCAATAGAATTTCTGCGTCATCCGGTGTTCTTTCCCTGAAAAGAGAACCAGCACAACTATCTAGGTAATCTCTGGAAGCATCAGTTAGTCCATTATAAAAGATATCAAATATTTCAGGTTTCTTAAGAGGGTGATCAGGCAAAGCATTAAGTAACTTGAGAAGCCTCCCTAAGCTTGTGGGAGACTCTCTTCTTCAATTTGCACAAAATTGTATATTTCCCTCAAAGCAGCTTGTTTCTTATGAGCGGGGAAATATTTAGCAGAGAAGTAATAAATCATATCCTGGGGACTTTGCACACAGCCAGGATCAAGAGAATTATACCATATCTTAGCATCACCCTTTAATGAGAATGGAAAGATCTTAAGTAAATAAAGGTAGCACGATCTCTCATTATTAGTAAACAGGGCAGCTATATCATTTAACTTAGTAAGATGTGCCACAACTGTGTCAGATTCATAGCCATAAAAAGGATCAGATTCAACCAAAGAAATTATATCTGGATCGACAGAAAAATCATAATAGTCCTGATCAGGAACACAGATAGGTGAAGTAGCAAAAGCAGGATCAGGTTTCATTCTACCTCTAAAAGATTCTTTACTCCATTTAATTAGCAAACTCTTACGTTCATGTCTATCCTGGCAATCAAGAATAGCTGCAGAAGATTCAGCATCAAAAAGATAACCCTCAGGAATAGCAGGCATAGGTTCATCATCACTAACATCATCGTGTTCAGGTTCAATAATTTCTCTTTCTCTAGACCTAGCAATTTGCTCATCAAGAAATTCACCAAGTGGCACAGTAGTATCAAGCATAGGAGTAGTTTCATCATAAGTATCATGCATAGCAGAAGTGGCATCATCAATAACATGCGACATATTAGAATCAATAGTAGTAGTAGGTTTAGGTGTCGCAAACTTACTCATAACAGAAGGAGAATCTAGTGCAAGGCTAGATGGCAATCCCTTACCTCCCCTCGTAGTTGAGGGCAAAATATTAGTTCGATCATCTTTCAAGTTCTTCATAGTGTCCAGCAGATATAAATCCCAAGTGACTCAAAGAATAGAGTTATGCTCCCCGGCAACGGCGCCAGAAATTAGTCTTGATAACCCACAAGTATAGAGGATCGCAACAGTTTTCGAGGGTAGAGTATTCAACCCAAATTTATTGATTCGACACAAGGGGAGCCAACGAATATTCTCAAGTATTAGCAGCTGAGTTGTCAATTCAACCACACCTGGAAACTTAGTATCTGCAGCAAAGTGTTTAGTAGCAAAGTAATATGATAGTGGTGGTAACGGTAACAAAAGTAAAGACAGCAAAAGTAATGTTTTTGGTATTTTGTAGTGATTGTAACAGTAGCAACGGAAAAGTAAATAAGTGTAAACCAGTATATGGAAAACTCGTAGGCACCGGATTAGCGATGGATAATTATGTCGGATGCGGTTCGTCATGTAACGGCTATAACATAGGGTGACACAGAACTAGCTCCAGTTCATCAATGTAATGTAGGCATGTACTCCGTATATAGTCATACGCGCTTATGGAAAAGAACTTGCATGACATCTTTTGTCCTACCCTCCCGTGGCAGCGGGGTCCTATTGGAAACTAAGGGATATTAAGGCCTCCTTTTAATAGAGAACCGGAACAAAGCATTAGCACATAGTGAATACATGAACTCCTCAAACTATGGTCATCACCGGGAGTGGTCCCGATTATTGTCACTTCAGGGTTGCCGGATCATAACACATAGTAGGTGACTATAGACTTGCAAGATAGGATCTAGAACACACTTATATTCATGAAAACATAATAGGTTCAGATCTGAAATCATGGCACTCGGGCCCTAGTGACAAGCATTAAGCATAGCAAAGTCATAGCAACATCAATCTCAGAACATAATGGATACTAGGGATCAAACCCTAACAAAACTAACTCGATTACATGATAAATCTCATCCAACCCATCACCGTCCAGCAAGCCTACGATGCAATTACTCACGCACGGCTGTGAGCATCATGAAATTGGTGATGGAGGATGGTTGATGATGACGACGGTGACGAATCCCCCTCTCCGGAGCCCCGAACGGACTCCAGATCAGCCCTCCTGAGAGAGATTAGGGCTTGGCGGCGGCTCCGTATCGTAAAACGCGATGATTTCTTCTCTCTGATTTTTTTTCTCCCTGAAAGCCAATATATGGAGTTGGAGTTGGCGTCGGAGGGCCACCAGGGGGCCCAAGAGGTAGGGGGACGCGCCCAGGGGGGCGCGCCCCCACCCTCGTGAGTAGGGTGTGGGCCCCTGGTCTTCATCTTTTGCGAGGATTTTTCTTTATTTTTTCTAAGGTGTTCCGTGGAGTTTCAGGTCATTCCGAGGATTTTTATTTTCTGCACAAAAAACAACACCATGGCAGTTTTGCTGAAAACAGCGTCAGTCTGGGTTAGTTCCATTCAAATCATACAAGTTAGAGTCCAAAACAAGGGCAAAAGTGTTTGGAAAAGTAGATACGACGGAGACGTATCAGTGGTTTGTTTGGGAAAAATCAAATTGCCCTCTTCATCTTTCTTTGTATAGATCCAGCAGGGCTGATCGAGGATGTCGCTCTTCTGGGCTTGCCTTGGCCGGCCAGAGCCGCAGTCTCGGCGCTCCCTCCCGCATCAGCCTTACGCTTGTGCTTCTTGCCCTTGTTCTCCGACTGATGGGCGTCGCCTGTTTGGCTTTTGCCACTTCTTAGTCGGTCTTCTTCATCTCCATTGGCATACAGATTGGCTATATCCATAGCCCAAATGAGAGTCGGGGTCTCAGTTCAACCAAACTTCATGTTCAACTCATGGTATCTTACCCCGGCCTTGAAGGCGCAGATTACCTGGTGCTCAGTAACATTTTCCACCATATTGTGCAGAGTGGTCCACCGCTGAATATACTCACGAAGAGTCTCATTCTGCTTCTGCATGCAGTGCTACAATTCGGCCAAACCACCTGCTCGCTTGTATGTGCCTTCAAAAGTCTTGACAAATACTCTCGCCACATCATCCCATCAAAATATACTACCCGGTGGGAGCTGTGTTAGCCGGGCCCAAGCAAAGCTCTCTAGCATTAGCGGCAAATGCTTCATGGCCACATTATCGTTGCCGCCGCCGATCTGGACTGCTACTCGGTAGTCTTCCAGCCAATCTCAAGCTTGGACTCACCGGTAAACTTGCTGATCCTCGTAGCCAATTTGAAGTTATTGGGAATTTCTGTTGCTCGTATATAACGACTGAAACACTTGGGACCCGAGGGTACAGAACCACTCGGGATATCATGATCTCGGCCGTCTCACGGGGCATGTCCCCTGTCGAGCAAGCTCTGAGCGAGAACAGATCTTGCATTAAACAAAGGGTCTCGAGTTTCCATCGTATGATGAGCCGGACTTGGCTTACGATCACCGTGTGTGTACACCTATCGTTGTAGAGCGGACACCTGTACGTGTCGTCTCTTGGTGGAGGCATCAGGGCACAATCATGGTCGTCGTGCCGCCTAGGCGACTCGACCTGGTCCCGCCTCTGACTTCATGGAAGTCTCCTTAGGAGGAAGTGACTCAGCGCCTGCCAGAGCCGAGCGGGCTGTGTGTCGACTGGAAGTTTTCCGCGTGCACTGATGCGTTATGGATCCGGTCTCTAGATTGGGACACTGCCGCATTCTGCGACAATGCCATCTTTAGGAGCGCATAGATCTGCTGAATCCCCTCTCCAGCCGTGGAGCCGGAGGGTTGGGGGGAATTCGCGATCCGAGTGGCAGCTATTAGATTTTGCAACAGAGTACCAAGGACTTGATACTTACGAGGTTGGTCACTTGAGTAGAGTCGATGTTTGTGCCGACTAGAACTAGGTTGATGGTGCTCACGTTCGTCCAGCTCCCTGTGAAGCCGTTCGAGACGATCGCGCTTGACCAGAGTGGCCAGGTGAGTCGACTGCATGGCTAACGCCTCGAGGGTTGTCCCGGTGATGGGGTGTTCAGGAGCTGGTCGGTCCTGAGGGGCGCACGATGAGTTGTCTGCAATGAAGGAGATCCGCCCGAAGCGAATTTCATTGCTAACGTGACGATGATGAATAAATCCACCTACACCGTAAAATTTTGCTAGACGCCTAGCCCCACAGTGGGCGCCAACTGTCGGGGTTATGATCTTGACAATGAGTACTAGGGGTACGAATAAGGGGCAAAGACTAGCTACGGTGTAGGTGTAACACTCAGTGTTTAACGAGTTCAGGCACCTCACTCGGTGGAGGTAAAAGCCCTACGTCTCGTGCCCAGAGGCTTGCTTTGGTTTGATGGATATGGTTACATAGTCCATCTATCATAGACGTAATGCCTATACAAGATTATACAATTAATGATCATAGTCGTAAATATAAATATTGCAATTTAATCGCTGCTCAACTGTAATTTGTCACCACACTTACTTAGGACAGTATAACCGAGCCCAATCCGAGCTCTCTCACGCTACGAGTCTTTTTAACCGTTCGATTTCGCATCTGGATGGTTTCTGGTTGTAGATCTGCCCTAAATGCCATGTTTGCGTGCTGTCCTAAGTGGACGCTACTCCGGGAGAAAAAACCAAGCAATGTGGTGGATTGGGCCTCCCAGCCCGAAAGCCATCTGATCCAGAATCAGCGACTCCGCGCCTTCTTCCCTCACCCTGCCCCCATCCATCCAATCACGCTCCAGACCTAATCCCACGCCAGCGAAGGTGAAGTGAACGATGATGACGGACGATCCCGGAGATCCGGATTAGCACCATGACCACACGTGTGTCCCACTCCCCCGACCATGAACCCGAGTGGCAGAGCCCATGAAGACTTGGCGGCACTGCAGGTAGAACCGGCGTCCCAGGCGAGCTACATCCAAGATGGACGTCGCGCTTCTGCCCTCCCTCCACACCCGTTGTTCCTTCCCTGCAGGTACAGTTCACCCCCCTTACAAAATATGCCTATAGTGGAGCGGGATATTTCTTGTCTTGATCTATTAGTCTTCCTCGCGCGGCAATCCATCTCGTCGCCTCTCCTCTCCCCTTCTGGTTACGTGGTTGTGGCGTGGCTAGGGGCGTATCTCAAATCCCCCCATCATGCTTGACTCCTTTCTTTCCGGCGACACGGGTCGACTCAGCGGCAGTGGTTCCTCCTCCTTCCTTCCTGCTCTACAGGTGGAAAGTGTTTTTCACTAAGGGTGTGGGCGACTGGTCAGGCTGGCCGATGTTTAAAGTGTGCTTCCTTCTGGTGGTCCTTATTCTTCTATCTATTGGTATAACCCCCTCCTCAAAGCCACATGATGTTTGCTTTTCATTCCTTGCTACTGTTGATGCATGATCTGTTAATTGTTGATTTGTGTCGCGGGAAACCACGGCCACCTATGGGACCAGGACGACCCCTTGCTGGTTCGGCAGGGGGGAGTCGTGTTGCACAAAGAGCAGACCAACATGGGGCAGCGCGGCAGAGATCACACGGGCAGTTTTACCCAAGTTCGGGCCGCCGCGAGGTGTAAAACCCTACTCCTGCTTTGATGGTTTGATGGTGGAAATGTAGTGGTGGTACGTACTACACTTGCCCGGTAAGGGTTGCCTCAGGGTGGCAGCGACTATGCGCGTACGGGCGTGCGAGTTCTCCAACTTTCCAACCCCTCAAACCATTGCCATGGGCCTCCTTTTATAGGTTAAGGGGTCACCACAGTGGCAAATTAGTCATTAGACATTGATAAGATAGAAAATAGTGCTATCATACCTAACTCTGCAGGCTGACAGTGCGCATTTAATGCACCACTTAACGTCACGTCGTTGGTTGCCCTGCAAGGCTTGCCGGGCTATCTTGCCAGCTCCACGCCTGCTCGTCTGACACGTCATAGGACGGGTGTCATCTGTGGGTTTTCTTGGTAGAAAGTGGCTGCCATGTGGCGAATGGCTACCACATAATCACTTTGCGGCTTGACACCACACTGATCGACGACGTGAGTCGTGGTGGAGTGGTCGGTGAGGTGATCTGGCCTTCGCAAGTCCCGGCAGGCCCTGCCGGGACGCCTTGGTCATCTTCTTCTGGGGGTGGCCTCGTCCCTTGCCGGGCTCGCCTGCCCGGCAAGGGAGGCCTCTTTCTTGACGACATCTTGTTCTTCTGGCTTGGTCTTGGTCCCTCTGATCTTCTTGTTCGTTCTTCGAATCTCTTGGTTTCTTGTACTCCATCTTGGACTGGTGCTTCAATCTTGATCTTGTGCCTGCGCACAATTAGGGCAACAAACCCAGGGTTTGTTGCACCGACGATTCGTGCAGCAGGGCAAGGGCGCGGCAAAAGGACATATATGCATCATGTCAGCTGGTACAGATCTGCATCTATAGATGAGGTCAGTCGTGTGAAGCACTTGACCTTGATTTTATTTAACATGTGATGTTGGCAACTCCCTCGATGCATTTGTTGACGTTGTTTTGTTTACTCCCAGCTTAGTGCATGTGCTATGATTTGTTGGGTTTGATCTATGTTCTGTTGGGTGTTGGGTTCCCTCTTGCCGCTGCAGTCGGCCAGGTTAGTATCCAAGTCATATTAGTATCTATCATGCCACTCATGAGTGTACCTTTGATTGAAATAAAATAGCACTAGCTACCGGTTGTTCTTTTTGCTGTATGCAGGTTTATTCACAATGTAAATGAGCAAATTAAATAGTAATGTTGTAGGTACTTAGCAAAGCAAATTTTGCAGCGATCAAAACGACAACATCCCAACTATACATATAAGATACTGATCGTTAATCGAGAATAAAATAGAAGGATTGTGTAAACAAGATGAAGATATTAACTGTGTATTGGATTAGGCTATTGTTACAAAAGTAATGCATATGTGAATCCACTTGTGAAACAATATTCATGCTTGCTAGAGATCAAATTAGGGACCTTCTTGACAAATGTGTTGCAATTAGAGTAATTGGCTCCATAGCTTGACAGTACCACTACCTCTTAACATTTTTCTTCCCAGGAAATCACTCAACGATATTATATTCTATGTCCATATGATGTAGCATTGCAGTATGTGTCACATTTAGTCGTTCAGCTTTGCTAACTTTTGGTGATTTATAGTTTTTTTTCTTGCGTACGCCTATTGCTATCTCTGCAGGTAGCGTGTTTTTTAAAGAAAAAATGACTATCTTTAATTTCGCAAATGATATTAACTATAGCTTGCAGTATCCTTGAAATGTTCCTTTGTTGATAACATGCTCATGTCACACACCCCCCCCCCCCCTAAA
>NC_041393.1:476449106-476516158 GCF_002162155.2 Triticum dicoccoides | reverse complement strand
CCAATTTTGTTATGTAAGGTTATAAGAAGCGGAAAACTCAAAACGGTGCCCGGGCTCATCTGCTCCCTCTCAGCAAAAAATTCAACAAAAATACTAGAAAAATTCAAAAAATTCCAAACTTTTTTTTGGTGGTAGATAATTTGACGCGTGAGGTGCGCCCCAAAATTCAACTCATTTGGACATCTGAGCAGCTCTCGGCAAAAAAGACAAATCGGGTCAAAACAGTGCGTGAACAGTATACATTTTTACAGACCCTGATTTTGTCTTTTTTGTCGAGAGCTGCTCAGATGCTCAAATGAGCTGATTTTTGGGGCGCACCTCACGCGCCAAATTATCTACCACCACAGAAAAATTTGGAATTTTTTGAATTTTTCTAGTATTTTTTTTGAATTTTTTACTAAGCGTGGGTGCAGATGAGCCCGGGTGCAGATTAGCCGCACCCTATAAGAAGCTTTCTTTCTTATTCTCCGATACCATCTACTTTGTATATCGATTGCGATATGTAGGACCAAGCTGATACCGAGGAGTTTGCCACTTCATATGCTTGAAATGCATGAGTATTACTACATGAAGTTTCAAGAGAATATTTTCTTTATGATGCAGTTAAACAATCTGTTTCCTTATCTGCATGATCTATGCTAACATTCATGAGTACTAAGAAATGTGATGTCATGAACAACTATGCATAAAGTTCTGTTCACAACATTCATGACGGGGGGAGCTGTATTTTGAGGAACACGTAGTAAATTTGATGGGATTAATCTTATGTAACAAGTTTTCAATCAGATTACGCATTGTATTCACTGATGTCGCCAACCAAGTAATGTTAGCAGTTGGGCTACGTCGTGACCCTTCTAAATCTGTAACATATTGGCACCCAATCATGTCACCATATATTTGCGTAAATACTTATTAGTAAGGGTAACTAATTCAAGGGGAAGTTCTCCATATAGCAGTACAATTCTTGAAATTTTGCATCATAAGTCTATACCATGAAATGAATTGCCATGTTGTCTCAATTTAACAAGTAGAGTATGTGGCTTCATATATTTTTATCAGTCCCTAACTCTATAATGCCAAAATGGATGGGCACAGCAACGCGCGCCATCAATGATCTAGTCTGTTTGGAGCGATGCCACTAGTGAACCTATGATCCGGGGGTCTCCCCTATGTAATGAGCTACAGTGATCATTATCATTAATCTAAGCTATATTGGTTAACTAGCCTTGATCACCTTTGATCCATATCTCATTTCAAATTCCACTTTGAATTGAATTTCAAATTATAAGTGAAATAAAGAAATTCACCAACAAAAAAAAAATGTTCATAGTGTTGCAAATAATCCCCGAATAATTGTCATGGTGAATCCAACATTTAATAAAATATTTAAGTGCCCTAAAAGAATTAAAACAGGGGCCAAAACAATATTTTAATTGCTTTTAAAATTATAAAAGTTCCAAACTATTTTAAATAAATGCCAAACTGTTTTGGAAGTGGCCTAAATTGCAATACTAATTAAGGTGCAAGTCTCATATTTTATAAAACTAAATTACTTTTGAAAATAAAAATAAAACATAATTTAATAAAGGAAAACATGAATAAAAGGAAAAACAAAAACAAAAGAAAAACAAAATTGGCACTGTGTTGGCCCAGCCGCGCACAGTGCCGGCCCAGCTCACCGACCGGGTCGGCTACTACCTACAGTAGCCGACTGAGCAGCGCGCGCCCGCACCGTTGGTCGCTGCCGGACCACCTCGATTGCCACTGCCGCGGAAGGATAAGGCCGCCACGAGGATTTTTGCATCTGTAATTCTTTTTTGTTGTTTCAAGAGATCATTATTTTTCCTTGCAGTAACAATGGACCCATGACAAGAAAACAGACAATCTACATGCCCCAAAAGCAAAAGAGGCAATGGGATAGGGAACAATGGATGTGGGATATGCATGAAGATCACAAATATACATATATGTTTGACAAATGTTCAACCGTTGGAATTATTCCCCCATAGCAACGCACATGCAATTTTCTAGTTTTAATAACAATGCTTATAGAGATAACTTTGGGAACAATCCTAGACCGTATCCTAATAATTATTTGAACTCTTATGGATATTCTTACGGGGAACTCTTCCAACAAAACTAATAAAATACTTACTGATCTTGAATATGTCATTAAAGATTTCATTGATTCTCAAAGGAAAAACTTTCTATATGAAAAAAAACGCATTTTTCATAGCTTTCCAATGCCATATGATTTGCGTTAATCCGTCAAATCATTTTCAAAGAAACGCAAAAATACGTTTTGGCCAGAATTTCATCATTTTTAAATTACTCTTAAACTGTACGGATGGAACCAAATGCGTTGTGAGTGTTTTTTACAGTACACTATAAGTGTACAGTATGCGGTGCGAATCTTATGTACTTACTGGACTTGTGTTCGTACACAAAAATTTCAACTGTAACAATGTCGACACAACAAGCAATAATATAGTGGGCCCTTCCGCTTAAGAGTAGATATATTGCTGTACTCCCTTCGTTCCTAAATTTACGTTTTTCTAGAGATTTCAATATGGATACATACGGATGTATATAGACATGGTTTAAAGTCTAAATTCATTCATTTTGCTCCGTATGTAGTCCATATTAAAATCTATAGATATCTAAGAACGGAGGGAATATACAGTGAGACTGAATCAGCGGCCACGATTGCGGAGGCGGCAGAGGACCTTGGGCATGGCTGGCCTCTCCCGCGGGTCCTTGGCCGTGCAATCCACGCCCAGCCTGAACATGGCCGCCATTTCCTTGTGGTACCGCACTCGATTCGGGATACCCATGTCAACGACGTCGCTGAAATATCCAGCGTTCTCCATCAGGCGGTTGCAATGTCTCCATGCCCAGGTTGCCAAGTGGCCGTCCACACCCGCTTCGTTGGCCACCCGCCCGGTGACGAGCTCAAGTAGCAGCACGCCGATGCTATACACGTCGACCTTCGCGGTCACCACGGTCGCATATTCTGCGTCAATTAAATTGATCCAGACAGTTAAATTGTGGCAGTACTACTAGTACAGTTGAGCCGTCCAAGTCTCTCACCTGGAGCCGTGTACCCGAATATGTTGCCGGCGGTGAGCTCCGAAACCGGCACTGGTTGGTCAGGCCCGGCAAGGCTGATCCGTGCAAGATCAAAACCCGCGAGCTTGGGGTTGCGATCACTGTCTAGCAAGATGTTGGTGGAGTTGATGTTGTGATGCACGACGGTGTTGTTGCGTCCGTGGTGCAGGTAGCAGACCGCTCGGGCGATGCCTACGGCGATGGCCCGCCTCGTCGGCCAGTCCAGCGGGGGGCGCTGCCGGCCCCCCTCGGCCACGGGGTGCAGCCACTGGTGGAGGCTGCCGTTCTCCCCGTGGGCATACACGAGCAGGATGGAGTCGTCCCTTCGAATGCAATCTGCAAGACTGATGATGTTGCCGTGGCAAATGCTGCCCAGCAAGTTCACCTCTTTCTGGCATCGGTCGTCAAGACTGGCGTCCACGGTTCCACTCTCGTTCTGCAGCTTCTTCACGACCACCGCCCTCGATGTGTCATGCGGCTGAACTCGGTACGTTGCCCTGTACATACCGTTGATGTTGCTCATGGCACTGTCGTCACCAAGGTCGTTGACCATGTCAAGCTCATTGTAAGACAGAGCGTCATAATTGCTTCTCTTGCGGCACCGGAACAATCCGTTGGACGAGAATGAATTCATCGTCAGCGCCTGCACCTCCACGCCGTGAATAGCAACAAACTTCTGCCATTTGGCCCACCAAAATGTTCGTGTCAGCATGCAATGAATTGCAACCGTAAAAGTTATCGATATAATTTTGTCGCAAAATGCATCAGAGTAATGAGAAGACTACAGGACAAGAATGAATTCAGAACATGGCCCCGTGTCGCTCCCAGAGCGACATGGGGAAACCCTGTCCCTAGCCGTCCACCACTGCCGGCCCTTCCTCTCCTTCACCTCCTCGCTGTCGCCTGAAGATGTGGCCACACAAGGGCCGTGTCATGGACGGCGTGTCACACCTGCACCAACTGGTGGTGCCACGGTGGACTAGCTGGACCAATTGGAGCACATGAGACAAGTCATCGAGCCAAGTCAGAGTGGATGACAGCGCCTGCGTTGGCGAGTGAGGCATGTGTTGTGTGTGTACTTCCTGAACCTCATCCTGTACTCTGAACCTAATCTTTCCTCTGCTGCAAATAAAGCTCTCCTCACTCGCTCCTTCTCTGTGATCTCATCCCCTTTTCCCTAGTGCAATCCCAATCGAGTCCCCGGATTCGTCATAACTGGTATCAGAGCAGATGGTTTGGATGGCGGAGCCGTGACCTCGCTCCAAGCCGAGCTAACCCTGTTTGGGATTTCGCATCGATTTGCCGGATCAGATCAACACCTGAAGCAGTGCATGTTATAGATTGATCAAGGAAAAGGAAAGGTGCGGTGGAGGAAAAATTTTGGCAGGAATGAAGGAGCCACTCTTCCCCGGGAGATTCTAGACCGAAGCGGTGGTCTCCTCTTCTTTTCAGTCAGGCGATAGCCCTGCAGCGCATCGTATGCTTTCCCCTGTTTTGGCGGAGTAGCCACTGAGGCTCCTCGGGGTGGTGGCCCGGCAAGGGGGCACACCCTTGGTCCTCGGTGGTGCGGCATGGTCGCATCGCGATCATCAGTGGCCCTCTTGGCAGCAGCTTCGGCTGGCCCTGGGCGTCCTATCGAAGATCCTCGATTTGGGTTCTAGATCTACCGACGGCAGTCCGTGTCTTCTCCGCGGTGAGGTAATTGGCGTCGGCAGTGGGTCTCTTCGACAAGCCGGCCAAGGGCTTGGGTCATGAGATCGTTGACGATGGCGGTGCCTATAAGCGTCAGAGACGTCGATCCAAATGCTTGTCGGAGGCGGCGTCTTCGTTGTCCTAACAGCGGAAGCGTGTGTAGAGGCCATGACCTATCGTGGCGCAGCTGCTTGGCTTCCTCCGCCATCAAGTGCCGTGTCCCATCGGCTGCCGACGCCACCCCGGTCCGCCCGCCTCTCCCCCTATCTTCGCCGGCAACGAGGGCAACGGCGTGCAGCCACTCGGTGATGCCGATCTTGACAAGTAGATCGCTGAGGCGGTGCCAGCAACACGCGTACATCTCTGCGGTGATCTTGGATTGGTCGATGGCTAAAGGTCTCCGCGAGCGCGGGTCCGTGAGGACCTAGTCCGACGTCGCGAACGCGACAAGTTGCGTCGCTCCCACTACTCCGCCTCCCGCGTCGCCGGCTAGACCGATGCCAGGGAGTTGTGCGATGACGTGTTGTCGCCGTTGCCGCGTTCAAGGTAATGATGAGCCGCCTGCACGCGTACGTGAGCGTCTGAGGGGGCTCCTTCTTCATAACGACTAGGTACTGATGGCGCGGCTATTGCGGTGCCCTCTCCTTATCGCACCACGCCAGTCAGCCATAGCAGCGACAATAACTCCTCCTTTACGTGGCGTCCGATTTAGATGCCACGACAGTGCGTGGGGAGAGCCGCTCCTTCTTCACTTCATGTTTGACACGGTGATGAGGCGGCAAAGATGGCGCCGGGCCGTGGTCATGGAGGAACCACTCAAACCGGACCTCCAACTGTTGCTTGAAACCATCGGCTGTCGTAGGGGCCCCGGCGAGGTGGGGAGCTAGCTGCTCCTCCTCATCATTCGAGGAGATCATGACCTCATCCTTGGACGGCACAAAGGAGAAGGGGAGTGTGTGTCGCGGCGCCACCTTCGGATGGAGATCACCCCCCACCCACCGTTGCCAATAACCATCCACACCCGACTGACATCCATTGGCGCCGGAGATGATCAGACTGTATGTGAAGAGGAGCAAAGAGGGTTTGCGAAGAGGACACGAGATGCGGCAAGAAGGGCGCCAGAATCCTGCTTAAATAGGCCAGCCACACGAATCGACGCTGCTTGCGCAACAAGCAGAGTAGGCATTTCAGTCGCCACGTCCACATTGATGCGACGCTGCCCTCCCATCCAGTCACATTGCTCCGACGTCAAAGTGGACGAGTCACTTCTGCTCTAGAGCAGCTGACCGGCATCAATGTACGGTCTAAGCTTCGGCAATGGTTTGAGCGAGGGAAGGCTTTGATGGGACCATGTTGTTGGCCGCATACATGGCACAAGTCCAGACGTCCGCAAATCTGCCCAGCTTTGGTTCTGGTTTGCGGGAAATCATACGTGTCGACACATCCGCACACATATGTGGCACTGTGTTGGGGTGGCAAAAGATGTTGGAACGCATCGGTGTGTACACTTTACGGCATGGCGTTGCATATGCCCTAACGCGCACTATTCACAAAAAAACATAAAACCTCTTTTTCAAATGAAAAGAAAAAAACTTACGCCCTGGCAACATAAATTCATCGTAGATAATGGTGCAGTGCCTCTTCGTTGAACACAGCAGTCAGTTTGTTGTCCACCCATGTGCAAACTGAAGCCCGTTCTCTCTCGGGCCTCCGATACTTCTTTTTTGCATGATAATAGCATAAATCACCTAGACATTGATTTGATAAAACTGAAAAGACAACAGAATGATAGCTTTTTTTAAAAAAAAAACAACCAATAAAGAGAAATAAAATCAAGATCAAAGAATCCCGTGAGCTTGATACCATAGCCCGTCACCTTCCTCTGGCATCACCACAACAACAAGCAAAGAAAAGATGATGATTCCCCTCCTCACTCAAGCTCGACTCGGCTCCATCGCTTATATGCAGCTTTGTGGACCTCCAAGGTGGCTCATCAAAGATGAAGCTATTGCCATTGAAAAAATCAGACCGGGGCAACACCCCAGACATGCCATCAAACTTCAAATCTGGCACCCCGCATGACTAAGACGACGAAAGAGAAAACCGTATCTGCTTGCTACAGACCATAACCCAGCACACGACCCACCATTTTCCATGTGCCGCCGATGCAGACCACAATCTGCATCCGCTCCTGTACTATCTCCCAAGCTCTGCACTGGCGCTGGAAGCAAACGATGTTTGGTAGAGCCCGAGGACACAAGTCCATCAGCACGATGTCGTCGCCACGCCATCCTTACTTGAACAGAATGATTCCAAATCCAACCACAACGCGGAACGCATCGTCGGGAAGGATTTGAAGATCCTTTATTCAAAGCTACCATCGCCAACGCCGAAGCCAAGACGATGAACAACCCCAAATCTAAGCTACCAAGGCCTAACGATCCATGTGCATGGATCCGACGACAAACGACCGAGGCTGTCGGGCGAGGGGAGCCGCCGGAGAACGACTGTGGAAGAAAATTCCTTGGCGACTAGAGGTGAGATCGCCTTTCGAAAACGATAATGTCGGCCGGCAAGACAATGTTAGAATTACAAATCACCGCGTGTCACCGCCTCCCACATGCTGACGGCGGCCGGTTGTCTGTTCTTTCATGGCCCACAGCTCACAAGTCCCCACGGGCCTATGATATTTCATTACGCTGATATGGACATATTATAAATAGAGATACCATGGATTTAACGGACCACACAAAAAATTATTTGTTATATATAAATACGGAATCACAGGAAAATGTATAAGTTTATACATCAAATATGTGCATGTAGCCAATTGCATATTTTCTAACAACCAAAATTACACAAAACATTTATACGCCATTTCATGCTTCAAAATATCCACACACAAAAGCCAAAGATTTAAAACTAATTGCACAAAAGTGCAACAAGATATTAGAGCGTGCAAGTACCAATTGGACATTTTCAAAGCTAAAATAGCACAAAATTATGTGCAATTTAGGCCTTCAAAATATGGAACTAGTTAATCAGTAACTTTTTTTCGAAAAGGGGCGCTTTATTACTTAAAAGATTTAAGAATTACACCCGGCCTATGTATAACAAGATGCACACAGCCAAATAATGTCCTCTCACACAAACGAAAAATAAAAAAGCGAAATACAAAGAGACATGTAGAGTCTGTATAATGCCTAAATCGGAGCGGGGTCAATCCTAAGACCATACTGCCACCGATGTTGGATAAAAGTGTCCCTTGCCATAGCCTCCAATCATGTACATACCTCCGTAAACAGGTTTCGATTCTCCGCACGTTAACTAGTTAGTTACACATTTTCTAATCCTAAAGTCGCACAAAAGGTATTTTGTGTAGTAATACAAACCTCAACGGTTACTATTGAACCCGCAAAAAAAAGAAAAAAAAGAAAATCTTCACAAATACAAAACTTTATCTGTTTTACTCCATGTAAACGATTTTTGTCTTGTTGGTTGTCGATTACTGTGAGAACAAGTAGTTTTTGTCTTGTTGGTTGTCCCCTACCGTAAGAATCGGCAGGCGGTGAGTTTGCTTAAAAAACAACAGCTTCAGCTTTCTACCTCTATTGCCCCTTTGATTCGTAGAAAAAAAAACAGTAATACAGCATCTATAGGATAGTAAAACTGCACGAATTAGCACAAAAATATTTAACAAATCATATGTAAGCCAAAAGAATTATATCAAATGTTTGACTAGATAAAAAAGTTCCTCTTGAGGGCAAAGTGAATTCTTGGGAGAAATTATAAAAAGTGAAAACCTTGAATAAAAGGTCCAAGGTAACTAAGCGTATATAAATCTTGTGATTAAGTGAAATTAATCACGTAACTTCTGGTGATTTTGTTTTCAAAACATATTGACATGTAACTTAGAGCATGATTAATAGCACAGTCAATATTCGGCTATATGAAGTTGCCACATTATTTATAGCCAATCTAATAGCCCACTAAGAGCATCCACAGTGTCTAGAGGCAAGGTTGTCTCTAAACTGGGACCCATGGTCCTGCCTCTAATCCTAGATGAAAATCACGCAATGTGTTGCCTCTTGTTCTAGTGCCAGACCTGTACCTATAACTGAATATTATATGTTGCCTTTACCTAGCAACCCATGGCTTCCACATACAAATAAAGTGACTGACAAGTGGGGACACTGGAATATTTTATTCGGCAAGGAGAGTTGGAGATGGGCGCTAAGATTGGAGGCGTCTCTAAGCCTTTTTTTCTTAGAGGCTGGGAATGCAATGTATAGAGGCAACCTTTATACATCTAGAGGCAGCCCTAGAGGCAGCAAATACACACATTGTGGATGCCCTAATACAATGGTTAGCCATACTAGTATGTTATATCTCCCGCAATTTTTTTTTACTACTATGCTATACCATTAATATATGGCGCACTTTTTTCTCCCACAAATATTGTTGGTGCTTGTGGTACAACTGATTGTAAGTTTGAAGTCCGCTTTTCTTCTCTCTTTTTTCCTTTCTCCTCAAACTACGCATAAATCTGATGTGACATCTCTTATAGCCCGTTCACGTTACTTTATTGTACTTACTCTTAGTTTCAAAATCTCTTCACAGTGAAAATAATAGTAAAAGCTTATCGTTAATTATATTAAAAATTTGAGAGATATGGCACCATGGGGCTCATTCCCCACGGATCACATTTCTAAAATCAAACTACCACTATAGAAAAAAACTGTTCATGTTTTAAATCCTCTAAAATGACAACGGGACACGTTTGAACTGAAGAAGCCATGAATTACTCTTCGAACTTGGCGACATGAGGTGGCAAATGGTCTACGCCACTCCCCGACGTAACAGCAGGCTCCCTCTAACTCCATCTGCCGCTCTGGTGTTGAGAGGGGGCAGGGACCCAAGGGTTTTGTTTGGTGGTGGTAGGTATAGGAATAAATTTTGGGTTGTCTCCGTTCAACAGTGTCGAGACGATGGAGTCGTCATTGGCATGGAATAAGTTCTCCCCGCTCTGCCCTCATTCTGATGTCTTTTGTTCGTCGGATGGCATGTGGAAGATGAACTATCCATAGATCTGGTTCTTTGGGTCTTGCCCTATGGAGGACAGTGTGATTATGTCCTCCAGCTCCAATCCTGACAGACGAAGGTTGCCCAACCCCGTCCTCGACGGGGAACATGAGATATTTGTGTTCCCAACTATCTGACCGTACATGGGATGTTTTACAGTCCCTCTTCGACATTCTGTATAGGTTGTGTCTGTAGGTCTTCTGGTCTACATCGATGACTTTTCGGCTGCTGCTTTTACAAGCTTCAAGTTCAAGGTTTCAACAAAGTTGTCCTCCTGAGATGGAGATGAAGAGGTGACAACGATCTTTGCTCACTGTGCTCGCCTCCGGTAGATGCGGGGCGAGGTTAGTCCTCATTTAGATAAGATGAGATTTACCTAACCCATGTCTAACTCCTACACCATTTAATTTTATGCAATTGTTCATGCATGTTTTTTTCATTTATTTAGCGGATTTTAATTAAATAATATAGGAGAATCTCCAACACGGACCCAGAAATATACTCTGGCATCCGTCTGTGGACAGAGGGGGACAGTCCTCAGACGCTGATGTGGGAGGTGGCCATCCAGTGCTGCCTGCATACATTTCATCCACTGTTTGAATTAACTGGGTGAAATTTATGCAAACACGGGGGATCTTCGTGTAAACCCGACAAGATTCATGCAAATACGACGGATTTTCATTACATTTAGGACAAAAAGAAGAAACTAGACCCTAAACCTATCCTACGGTGGCGGTCGTTGTCCACATCCTTTGTATTTTGCATCGGTGACCACGCCCTTCATCTGCCATCTCCATGAGCGGTGGCGAGGTTTAAGACCCGTGAAGTGAAGATGCGGTCTTCTGTGAGGAACATTAGAACAAGGGAGACGGACTGGCGAACTTGGTACACCATATCTCGCCGCCTCCCTTGCCATCCTCATCCTCGGAGGAGAACGCAACCTGTCCGTCGCCGGTGCCGATGGACGTGAGGTCGATGATGGACGTGGATGGTGTGCCGCTGTCCACCTGCCACATGCGCCCCGGAAAGTTGGACGGCGGCGCATAAGACGCGTAGCTGAAGACGTTTTCTTCCTCGGCCGCTAACGCTGCTAGCGCTTGTGCAACAACTTACGCGCCCGGCTGCGCCGACACTTCATTGCGAGCGGCACGTTGAGCACGTGCGGCCTTGTAGAGCGGCTGCTGCTCCACAATGAAGTTCGGGTTTGCCGCGACCATGGCCACCACGGCCTCCTCGCTTGCGCGCTCACAGTAGATTTGACCCTCCGCCAGCCGGTGCGGCTTGAGGAGGAGCTCGCGCTACTCCGAATGCCGGCGTCGGTGAGATACTGTGTCCCCTTTGGGCCGACGTCAATGCGGAGCGGCCGCTCTACAACGATATGAATGCCGGCAGCTGACACCGGCAGGAACGCATGCTGTCGAGGGGGTGAGTTTTCGTGGGTCAGAGTAGCCAGGAGCGGGCGTGACAACGGTCATGACACCCGCAAGGCCCCCAAGTTCTGTCTCCAGTTTGCGAGAAAAACACGCCCGAACCGCCGGTAGACCGATACAAGCCCGTGTTAGATGACGAACACGTCCGGATCATACGGTCCGGCCGTATGCAGACGATTTGAGGGTCGGTGTTGGTGATACCTTTAAACAGTGGTGAAGCCAATGTATAGGGTGTGTAGTCAAATGACTACACAACTTTGTGGAAAAAGTATCATATATAAGCACAAATCATGCAAAAAATAATACAAAATTTGTAGAAATACATATATTTTGACCACACAAGATTGAGTTGACTACACATGATTAAAATCCTGGCACCGCCACTGCCCTTAAATGACACTTTTCAAAACTTAGCAAATCAGATTTTTATAAAAAAAAATCAAGAGATGCCTTTGACCTTTTAAAAAGGCTGAATCTCTTTGAACTCTTTGAACAGTTTACTCAGAGATGTGGTGTATGGGTTGGCCATGGCGTGGCAATATGTGGCCTGATGCCCTTCACTTCCCTTCTCGACTGCAGCTTTTCATCAGGCAATTTGTGGACATGGAGGTTATCAACGCCTGCGCCGGAAACCATCGTCACTGAGGATACCAGCCTGCCCAGTGCCAAGTACTGCGAAGTGCGAAGACGAGCACCGCGCGACTTGCACGCCCGACGGCGACCCTCTTGAAAGCCGTACTCCGCGCAATTCGAGGCCCACACCGGCGCCAGCGGCTTCAAATAAGACAGCAAGTACATTGTGTCACTTGACTCCGAACTTCGCCGGCGATGCCGATGGCGGTGGCCGTACTCCGCGCAGTTGGACTTCGACGCCGACCGACCGGCTTCGCGGACGGATTGCACGGCGGCGGCTCTTAAGGCCGGATTCCACGCAGTTCACAAACATCAACACGCACGATGGCGGCCTTAAGGTACTACTCCATTGGCTCCGCGCAGTTCGACTTGGACGCCGACGCCGACGGACTTCGCGGCGGCGAAGGCCTTTGGAGTTTCGACGCCGACGCCGACGCCTACGCGGACGGATTTCACGGCGGCGAAGGATTTTTGAACTTCGACGCCGACGCCTACGCGGTCGGATTTCACGGCGGCGGCTTGGTTGGGCTTCGACGCCGACGGCGAAGGCTTGGTTGGGCTTCGACGCCGACGCCTACGCGGTCAGATTTCACGGTGGCGGCTTCTGGGCCATCTACGCCGACAGCGAAGGATTTCGCGGCGGCGAAGGATTTTTGAACTTCGACGCCGACGCCTACGCGGTCGGATTTCACGGCGGCTGCTTGGTTGGGCTTCGACGCCGACGGCGAAGGCTTTTTGAACTTCGACGCCGACGCCTACGCGGTCAGATTTCGCGGTGGCGGCTTCTGGGACTTAAACGCGGACGGGGCCGCGCGGCGGCTTCTTGGACTTCGGCAACGTCTTCGTTCGGCATCCTGACAATCGACTTACGCGGCAACGCCTTCGTCCGGCATCCTGACAATCGACTTACGCGCGGACGGAGACGACACGCTGCCGAAGTCCATGAAGGATGGTGTGCTGCTGCTGTTGGTGCTGTGCGAAGTCCATGAAGGATCTGACACTCACGGGCTCCACGAGTACGAAACCAAATACTTCTAATAAAACAAAAAAAAGAACACAACCCAGAGCAGGAGCATTTACCCTGTATAAGCTGGAGCTGTGGAAGAACGCAGTACACCTTCCGCGGAGGGTGGACCGGCGCGGCGGTGAAGGCGCCTCTCGCGGGTGGTAAGCGCGGAGTAGTTGGCGCTGCTTCAGATCCTTAGGTGGAAAGAGGCGAAACCGGGGATGTAGTTTCCGTTTATATTCTATAAAATGTATCCTGGGAATTGTCGCGCGCGATTCTATAAGAAATGGGTTCTGGTTGCTGCTGGCGCAGTGAGGCGGATTTTTGGAGTGTTCTGAATTGGAGGACTGTTCCAAAATGCTCAACACCTTCAGTTGGGATGTATTTGGCTTTTGGTCACTTCGCATTTCGGCCTCACTCAGCCTGCCTGACTGAATATCCTTAAAAAAAACATGTTCTCTACATAGTATTTTTATACAGCAGACTCTAGATGAGCCTGGCTTTGAATTAATAAAATCATCAACCGACCAGGAGTTACAACAGAAACATGAACCACAGTGGCGGAGCTTGACAAGAATCTATGGAGGCCAAAGACATAAAAGAAATTTAACCAACTGCAACAAACCAGAATTTGTAGCCTCCAGGCAAAATTATACGTGTATTATCCATATCGGTCGCAAAATACATATATGATTAGAAATATATACTTCATGAGAGAACTAACTACACCAACATATACGACTTGTCTACATGGTTATACCGCTCTACCCTCAAACTCCAAAGACATTCTCTGAGCCAACGAAGAACTACAAAAGGAGTGGTGCTACAGATCGGCTTTTCGACCCTCATGCTCTTGAATTTCGTTAAATTATCTTCAAAACTGTACTTCTATGTGATTTCACGCTCTATGTGAACAACCCAAATTATTGGCATGACTCCCATTTTCCATCGTTCACCTTCTTCCAATTATCAAAACCATGCATTGTGAATACACCAGAGCCACCTTTTGATGAGAAATTTCTGCTAGAAACAAAGCAAAATAAACAAATGCATGATGAGTGTCCTCTGAGTACTCTAGCCATGATGGGAATTTTTCAAACCACTTATATTGGAAGCGACACCGATAGTCCTTTTTACCAGAAGCTTTACTAGCTATTTCAATTTTGATTTCATAGGGCCTAGCAACAAATATGATCTCCGCACACTATCTCTTTGATTTGGTGGGTATTGCCAAATTTGGGGTCACAGTGCAGGGTCTCGCTCCAAGAATTTCATACCTCTCAATACAAAAGGAAGAGGAACTGAATTATTTGTTTGAGGCTCTTCATCTTGATCTTCATGTTGCTGTTCCAATTCAAGAAGCAGGTGTAAAGGTTGCGCTTGATCTTCTGCTACTGCTTCTGTCCTTTGTCTTTTGAAGTATGACTCAATGTTGTCGCTGCTGCCCTTAACCATGGCCACTTGATCAGTCTAGTCTCCTTTTGAGAACAGCTTATAATAACTACTTAGCAGAACAAATACAAATCTGTGACGCAAAACACAAAAAATCCCCAATTAGATCAGATGTATAGGCATACTAATTGATAAATTACTAATCAAACTCCTACAGGAAGCAACAAAAATTCCACTATCTTACTCATAAAGATGCAACACTACACACAGACAGGGATCCAAATTCCAAAATTACAACAGTTTAAGCAGTGGGCGCAGTGGCACAGAGCACTTACAAACGAGGAGCCGAGGAGGAGCGACTGGTGACGACTGGTGGCCGGCAGGCCGGCCGACGTGGATGACCACCGGACCCCCGAGGCCAATGGCAAAGAGCAGGCAACGACGATGCCCTTGTTCCTCCCACCTCGGCGCTGGGATGTTCGCCGGTGACGCCCGCAAATTAGAGCGAGCTTCGAGTCGGCATCGGCGCCGTCGCATTGAGCGAATGCGGCGGCATGGCGGCAGGTTCACTGGTGGATGGTGGATGGAGGCGAGCGTGGTAGAGGAAGCACCGAGCCTGAAGTGTGCGTGCGTGCACGATGGTTTGATGGGCCATTACCCCATTACTTAGATAATTACTAATACCTAGTAAAAAATTCCATCAGGGCTGGGGGGCACGGCCCCCCTCAGGTTGGAACGAAAGGTGCCGCTCCGTCGAAGCACACAAATGCTCACCCAAGAGCTTGAAGAATGGCGGCCTCGCCCCGAAAAATCCACTGGACTACCCCTATATACGGAACACACTTCGCGGGCTGGTCCATTGACGACCATATCCCTTTCCACCAGTCTCGAAGATGACACACAGCCGGACTGAGCAGCACGAGCCGGCACCGGGAAGCACCACCCAAAGATCGCCAACATCCGCAACACACAGTAGTTTTGTACCTTTTCACACCACAGGTATCGGGACCCATCTAATATTGTTGAAAGAAATGCCTACGAGGAAACCACTATTATCTCTGATGAAAATACTAGGTTCAAGTACCTACTTCAAACAAGAATATTCAAAAGTCTCAAAGGGCACCAAACCCTTTATGATGTCTTCAAGAAGTCAATTCTCCACAAAAAAAAAAACCTAGAAAGGAAGGGTTAGTTTTAGAATGAGAATGGTAATTACGAGGCTCCTAGGCAATATGGTCAGACAGTGTGGGTTCCTACCAAAAGTAAAACCCTCGATCCCGTATTGCTCTTGGGTTATGACTACCCAATTCTACGGGCACCACCTCCCCCCGTGTCGCACCCAGGCGGCACCGGGGGCGAACCCGCCGCCGCTCCAAGCTCCCCCTCCCCTGCACCCCTCGCCGTCGTTGCCGCCGGCTCCTTTCGCCGCGGTGGCGGCGGGCCCCTGCCGCCAAATGGTGTCGGGGGAGGTTCTCGCCGTGGCGCCGGCGGCCGTCGGGTTCGGCTGGGGGCGGCGATGGCGGCTCTCTGGCGCGGGTAGGCCGGGGCGGCGGCCCCGGGAACGCGGTGGCGGGGTTGATGTGGCGCACCGGCGAGCTCTTCTGGCGCTGCAGCGTGGAGGGCGCGGGTCTGGGGCCCGAGCCCAGATCTGGCGCGGCCGGTGGCTGCTACGGCGGGCCACCGCGGGTGGCAGGCTGGTCGGGACGCGGCGGTTCCGGCCGGGAGCTGCAGGTCCGTGGCGGTGGCGGCGTGCCACGGGAGAGGACGGCGACGCGGCGGCGTCGCACGGGACGGGCGGGCGCGGATCCGGGCGGGGCTCCGGCGGATCTGGTGTGTGGCGGCCGGCGGGAGAGCGGCTCAAGGTGTTCCCAGCTTGCTGGTGCTCCTACGGCGGGTCCCGACAGCGTCCAGGGCGCGGATCCGGGCGAGCCTACCCCGGATCTGGTGCGTGGTGGTCAACCTCGAGTTCGGCGGGCTGCGGGCGGCGCTGCGTTGGCTACGGCAACGAGGAGGGAGGATGGCGGCGCCGCTCTTGGCGGTGGGTGCGGGGCTGCCATGACGGCGCGTGGTGCCGTGGTGGTTTTGCTTGCCGTGTAAGAGGTGGTTGGCGGTGGTGATCGGTGTAGAGTGCTCGGCCGCCGCCGGTGGTGATTGGCTGTGGTGAAGATGGGTTTGGTGAGCTCCGGGTGAAAGCCTAGCTCGACCTCGGTCGATGCCGGCGTTGACGACGTCCTAGGATGTCGTTCCCTTGTTGGAGGCGGCGTCGTGGAGCCCATTCACCTCCCTCGTCATCTCAGCCACGGGCTCTTCGGGTGAAAACCCAAACTTCGGCCTTGGCCGAAGTGGGCGTCGGCGGCGTTCCTCATCGCTTCCCTCTTGGGGGCGACGCCTTTGGAAGTCCGATCCTTCATCTGTTGGCGATGGCTCTATGGCTTTGCAACTTCGTCGTCGGCTAGGCGTGTGCGCGGCCTCGGGGCCGGCGTGGAAGTCGGAGCGGCGGCTCTGAGTATCTCCTTCAAGTGGTGGTTGGCTTTGGTTGCGAGGGCAACATGGTCATCGACTAGGTGGGTTCGCGGCCTCGGGGCTGGAGTGGAAGCCGGTGCGGCGGCGCCGGAGATCTCGTGTGCGTTGGGTGTTGGCTTTGGCCTCTAGGGAGGCGGAGCCATCGACTAGGCTGGTGCGTGGCCTCGGGGCCGGTGTGGATGTCGGAGCGGCGGCTCCGGAGCCCATTGTTCTGTTGTAGGTTGTCGTCTCTGGTCACTTGGGTGACAGTGTCGTCGACTCGAGTGGTGCGCAGCCTCGGGGCTAGCGTGTGCGTGTATCGCAGATGTATCGGTTTTCGGCCAGTTTTCCTTATAAACTGGCCGATTCTCTTCTTCTTAATGAAAAGGCAGAGCTCCTGCCGGTTGCTCGAAAAAAAAAATTCTTATATCGGATGATGAGTCATTTGACTCCAACTACAAGTTGTTTAAAAATCAGCATGGTGGAGTTTTTGCTCCTTATATTGGCTCTAACTACATGAATGGAACCTAGGTGAAAAAGATCTGGGTCCGAAAATGGGTATTAAGGAATTACCTATCACTGTCTTACTAACCATGCACGTAGAAGACGCTCGATAAAAACTGAAAATGGCTCGTCAGAATGAATATATGCATATTTCATCTTATCGCCATGCTCATGTTTTTGGGTAGAATTAGAATGCCTATTCTTTCGATTACCCTTACTTTTCTTAGAGGAACAACTCATATGTTTTCCGAAAGAAATCCTATCATCCATGTCCTAAAGTAAATGTTTCTCAGCGACCTGCCAGGATGTGGATGGTTAAGAAATTAGGCTAATTCCTCTACAATACTATGTCTCCGGATGCATTGAATGGACATGGATAGTGGATGCACTAGTCATATGACCGGAGACAAATCGTTGTTTGTTGACCCTACCTGTTGTCGAGCCGTGCTCAAAAGCACGCTGGCACGAGGGGAAGGAGACCGCCCCTTTGCTTGTTCGAGGGTGCGTGGCAAACATGGACATTATGTCGACTCGTGGAAGGTCAAAGACGCGGATGTGTACCCAGATTTGTGCCGCATTGTGCGTAAAACCCTACTCCTACTTGTTGTTCGGTTAGGTGGATGGAGATTAAAAATTGATGGGGAGGTGTTTCTTGTCCTAAAAAGGGACAGAGAAATCTCTAAACCTGTGTTTTTCTCCTCCTCCCCCTTTTCTCACTTAGCCCAGGCCTAATTTTTATAGAGGACAGGGGTCACCACAGTGGCTAGGGACGGTGTTGGAAATATTGTACATAGTGAGTAGTATCTATCATATACCTACTGCATTCAATGCGTGGATATGTGTCTTCTCTTCTTGACTCCGTGAATAGACACACTCATGTCAGCACTGCTTAGACTAGCCACAATGGGTAGTAACATAGAGTAGTAACATGGGCATGTTACTACTCTATGTTACTACCTCTATAGTGGGAAGTAACATATGTGTGGTAACATGCAATACTTCATTTATTATGCTATAGACTCATCTTGCTTTGATATGTGTGATGTTACAGTAACTAGCTAAGTTACTAGAACTACCTCTCTCTTCATTAACTCATTGCCACATAGACAAATTTGTTGAGTTGGACTTGAAGTTACTGCTGAAGTTACTCCCACTGTGGCTAGTCTTAGTGTAGCTGCCTCCTATTATCGTACCACGTACCGAAACAAGTGTCGTGCGCACGGTAAAAAGGGCTAAGCCTCTTTTTTTGAGGGGGGAAATCATGCCGCTTTATTTAACCGAAACTAGGAATGTCGTCTGAAATTACATCTAAGATAAAGTCTGGTGGCGAGCCCACCCAAATCTCCGAACGGTTCTCTCCTACCCCTACTCTTGCTAGTTTATGAGCGGCTACATTCCCAGACCGACGAATCCAAGTCACCTTGAAATCCTCCATAGCCCGCAGCATCTCTTTAATCTCCTCCACCCATGGGCCGGCAGCAGACAGATCCTTCTGCGAGTCGTTAAGCTTCTTCACCAAAGACAAACAATCAAGCTCAACATGCACCCGCCTGTAATTTAGGTCAATCGCCATTCGTAGTCCATGCCTGCAAGCTAACACCTCAACCATCTCAGGGTCAACTGTATTTGGGAAGAAGTGGCACAATCCCGCGCGAAACGCCGCTTGATGATCGCGAAGAACCGCTCCCCCTCGTCCTCTCTCCCCATGCCTGGAGACCGTGCCGTCGGAGTTGATCTTTACCCATCCAGCTTCAGGATGTACCCATCGCTGAATAGTCTTTGGCTCCGATAGTGACGCCCTCGTCTCATGAGATGCTCTCCATTCTGCAACATGCATCTGTACTGTAGCTGTTATTTTATGTGCTGATACAATCTTCCGCCCGTCCCTAGCCTCATTCCGAGCCAGCCAGAGGCTGTAGGCCGCCTGTAACATTACTTCCTTCTCCTCGTCCTTCGCACGGGCAAACCAGTCAAGAAGCCAGGATGCTAGAGCTCATTGAGTCTGAATATGTCTCGGTGGTTCTTCCAACACCAAACCGACCCGCTCCCTCAACAGATCCCAGAACATAACTGAATGTTGGCAGCCCCAAAATCTATGCATTATAGTTTCTTCTCTGGCGCACACAACACAAAAGACTCCCGGCTTGATCCGACGTCGGTGGAGTTCTGCACCTACAGCAAGCCCATTGCGGATCATACGCCACATGTGAATTTTAACCTTGCCCGGCGCACTTGTATCCCGTAGCTCCAAATATCCCTTATGCATAGCTACCGAACTCGAGGACTCCGGCTGTCTGGATTTCGCTCTGTTCAATGCCATTCGTAGGTGGTATGCCGACTTAACGGTAAAAACACCATTACGTGTATAATTCCACGCTAGAAAATCATCGGCCCCTGGACCACCAATCGCAATCTGTTTCACATCCTTAGCATCTGCCACTGTAAACATCTGATCCACCAGCTCCTCATTCCATGACACACCATCAGGATTGATTAAGTGAGCCACCCTGGTTACTCCGTGTATGTATACCTGGCCAAGAGGTTTGGTACTCCCGTTTCGAGGTATCCATGAGTCGTGATGGACGTTAATGTTGAGTCCCGCCCCAACTCTCCATATTAGGCCCTCCATTAGCAAATCCCTGCCGCGCAAAATACTCCTGAAAGTGAACGAGCCCGAAGATGGGCAGGAAGCGGACAAGATTGAGTTATCTTGAAAATACCTTGCCTTGAGTATTCTAGCACATAAATAAGTTGGGACTTGGAGAATTCGCCATGCTTGTTTCGCCAAAAGAGCTTGGTTGAAGGCCTCGGGGTCTCGAAACCCCATGCCCCCACTCCTCTTGCTCGCACACATCTTCTCCCATGCGATCCAATGGACCTTTCTCTCACCATTCATTGCACCCCACCAGAATTTGGACGAGATTGAAGTCAGGTTCCGGCACATCTTCTTTGAGAGGTGAAAACAACTCATGGTAAAGGTCGGTGTCGCTTGTAGCCCCGATTTGACAAGAGTTTCTCTAGCTGCTTTGGACAATCCTTGTCCCTTCCAACCGCCCACTTTGCCTTTAGCACACTCCGTAACATATTTAAAAGTGCCATCCTTGGACCTACCAACTAGTGTTGGGAGGCCCAAGTATCGTTCACTAAGAGCCTCGGATTGAATCCCCACAATCTGCTTAATCTGATCCTTCATCACATCATGGCAACCTTTTCCAAAAAATATAGAGGACTTCTGCAAATTTACTTTCTGTCCGGATGCTTTTTCATACTTTTCAAGAATCTGTTTTAACGTTTCCATATTCTCCTTGGTTCCCTCAAGGAAAACTATGCTATCATCTGCAAACATCAAGTGAGTTACTTGGGGGCCAGTGCTCCCAAACTTCACCCCGGAAAGCTGTTTGTCAGCTTGAGCCTTCTTGAGAAGAGCTGAAAAACCCTCCGCACAGAAAAGAAACAAATATGGTGACAACAGATCCCCCTGTCTTAGGCCACGAGACGGAGTAAAACTCCTGGATAGCCCACCATTTAGCTTAACAGAAAACCGCGCCAAAGTGACGCATCTCATTACCATCGTGATACACACCGGATCAAAACCAAACCGCGTCATAACCCTCTCCAGGAAAATCCACTCCACACGATCATACACTTTCATCATATCCAACTTAATCGCACACAATACCTTCTTTCTTTTCCTTTTGCGAATAGCGTGTACACACTCGTAAGCCACCAACACATTATCGGTGATCAGGCGTCCGGGCACAAAGGCACTTTGCTCTTAGGAGATTAGAAGTGGAAGAATACCCTTCAGCCTGTTCGCCAACACCTTGGTAGCGATCTTGTACAGGACGTTGCATAGGCTAATCGGTCGAAATTGCGAAAGTAACTCCGGTGAGTTAACTTTCGGTATCATGACGATGATCGTGTCATTGAACTCAGCGGGGGTCAAAGCCCCGTTTAGGAAATCTCGAACTGCTGTACATACATCACCCTTCACCATTGACTAGTGTCGTTGGTAAAAGAGAGCGGGTAGCCCATCCGGGCCCGGAGCCTTCGTCGGTCCCATTTAAAACAAGGCTGCTTCGATTTCCTCGTCAGAGATAGCGGATATTAACTTGGCATTCATCTCATCCGAAACTAGATGATCAATATTTTCCAGTATTGCATGCGCCTCCACTGATCCTTGTGAGGTGAACAAATCCTCATAAAACCGGGCTGCCAACTCCCTCATCTCTTCATCAACCATGCATCTTGAGCCATCTTCTCGACGTAAAGCTCGTATGGTGTTCTTCCTCTTTCGATGCGACGCTCTATTCTGAAAATATTTGGTATTCTGATCACCCGCCCGTAGCCAGTCCACACGTGATCGTTGACGATACAGCAGTTCCTCCCTTGCATAAATTTCGCGTAGCTGTTTTTCTATGTCTCTTACCTCCAGTGAGGTACCCAACATATCTTCTCTGCTGCGAGCTTCAACTAGCTGCGTCTTAAGCTTTGCTATTTGCCTCCTAATAGACCCAAACACCTCACGTGCCCATCGTTGCATGCATCCAGTCATTTTGCTCAACCTTTCCCATACTGCTGCTACTGTATTCTCATCCGTACCCGCATCTAACCAGGCCTGTGCCACCATAGCTTCATATTGCTCGTGCCTCGTCCATGCCTCTTCGAATTGAAAAGGTCTCGGGCCACGGTCTTTTGCACGTGGAGCTGTCTCCAGCGCTCTAACCAGGATAGCTTGGTGGTCTGATTCCTCCGTGACTAAATGTTCCACATGCGTTTCCGGAAAAAGCTCCAGAAACCGATCGGTACAGGTAGCTCTGTCCAAACGTACTTTGACGTTCTCCGTCCCGTCGCGTTTATTATCCCATGTGTATGGGTAGCCAGAGAACCCCAAATCTGCTAAACCACAGTCCGCTAAGCAATCTCTAAAGTCTTCTGTCGGTGTCAAAACCGGCGGATCTCGGGTAGGGGGTCCCGAACTGTGCGTCTAGGCGGATGGTAACAGGAGACGAGGGACACGATGTTTTACCCAGGTTCGGGCCCTCTTGATGGAGGTAAAACCCTACGTCCTGCTTGATTAATATTGATGATATGGGTAGTACAAGAGTGGATCTACCACGAGATCAAGGAGGCTAAACCCTAGAAGCTAGCCTATGGTATGATTGTTGTAATGGAGGTTATGTCCTACGGACTAAAGCCCTCCTGTTTATATAGACACCGAGAGGGCTAGGGTTACACAGAGTCGGTTAAAATGGTAGGAGATCTACATATCCGTATCGCCAAGCTTGCCTTCCACGCCAAGGAAAGTCCCATCTGGACACGGGACGGAGTCTTCAATCTTGTATCTTCATAGTCTTGGAGTCCGGCGGACGATGATAGTCCGACTGTCCGGACACCCCCTAGTCCAGGACTCCCTCAGTAGCCCCTGAACCTGGCTTCAATGACGATGAGTCCGATGCGCATAATGTTCGGCATTGCAAGGCGGGTTCCTCCTCCAAATAATCCAAAGAAGATTGCGAACACTAGGATAGTGTCCGGCTCTGCAAAATAAATTCCACATTCCACCGTAGAGAGAATAAAATGTACACAAGTTCAATCTGCTGACGTATTTTGCGGCATGACATCACACCACTGCCAAGCCTTTACTTGAATCGTTTTTTATTATACCGCCTCAGCGCGTTTAGCGAAGCAGTTTCCTTGGCACGTCTTGTCGAAGCAGAGATCGTGTTCCCCTTATTCCGGGATTCTCATCAATACGGACGTGGGTAACCCAACCGCGCCATTGATGGTGGCGCTTGGGAGATAAGCGAGTTTTACCAGGCTAGTGGGGGACGAATAGTCTTCGCCCGCCTATATATAAGGGATAAGGATTCACCTTTTCACCTACGCCTTCTTCGTCCTTTGCTTATCCATCTCCGCGCACTCGAGCTCCAACGCCCAAGTTCGCGCATCTCGTCTCGACCTTCTCCGACCATGTCCGGAGCGGGAGGCAAATGGCTGGCCTCCACCGTTAAGGAGGAGCACATCACAAGGCTGCGCAGCGCCGGGTACCTTTCCGGCGACGTCGCGCACCTGTTCCCGACGAGGGGCAACTCATCCCTACCCCCGGGCCCCATGAGAGGGTCGTTTTCCTTCCCCACTTCCTTCGCGGACTGGGCTTTCCACTTCACCCCTTTGTCCGGGGGCTCATGTTCTTCTACGGCCTGGATTTCCATGATCTGGTGCCGAACTTCATCCTCCACATCCCGGCGTTTATCGTCGTGTGCGAGGCCTTCCTCTGCATCCAGCCCCACTTCGGCTTATGGCTCAAGACCTTCAATGTCAAGCCGAAGGTGGTGAAGGGCACTCAAGCGGAGTGCGGAGGTGCCATGTTGGGCAAGATGCCCAACGTCCTTTGGTTCAAAGGGGCCTTCGTGGAATCCATCAAGGGGTGGCAGTCGGGGTGGTTCTATATCACCAAGCCGCGCGACCCTACGTGGGCGGCGGCCCCCGAGTTCAGATCTGGAATCCCTGCGCAGCTCACCTCCTGGAAAGAGAAGGGCTTGCTGTGGGGTAATTCGAAGGAGCTGACGGGACTCCAAGCTTGTATCCAGAAGCTGGTGAACAAGAAGCTCAGGCTGGTTAACGTGGTCCAGGTCATGCTCGTTCGCCGGATTCTCCCATGCCAAGAACAGGCATTCAATCTGTGGGAGTTCAATCCGGAACAACACCAGGCGTTGAGCGGGCTCTTCGACACGACGTACGAAGGCGCCTGGAGGGTGTTGTTTAAGGGCGCCGAAGCCCCCGCATCCGCGACGGAAGAACGCGGATTTCACTCGCAGCGTCCAGCTGACGAGGTAAGTGATTCTACCCCTTTACAGGACACTTGTTGTTAATAGTTCGACCCTAAGCGGGTTTCAATCTCCCTTTTCCTTTGACAGGAGTGGATGAAGAAGGCCGAGCAGCTCATCTGCCCGGCTCCCATGCCAGAAGACCCAGTGGACGCCCGTCTAGCGGGGTTGCTCGTTCCGGCACCGCACGTGGTGCCGGAGAAGAAGGCCAAGAAGGTGGCCACGGGAACTCGAAAGAGTTCCCGTTTTCAGGTGTCCGACGACTCTGAGGCGGACTCCTCCCCCGAAGATGAGGAGGAGGAAGAAGACTCTCTCCCAGAGGAGGGAGAGAGGAAGAGGAAGGCTTCCCCAATAGGGGAGGCCGAAGGGTCCAAGAGGGGAAGAACTATTCCCCCGGACAGCTCCGCCAACACCAACGTTGGCGGTGAAGAGTGGACCTCAAGGCCCAGGCCTCAGGCGAGATCGTAAGTATCCGGATCCCTGAATGATCTGCAATTTCTTTTGTGTCACATAGTGTCCTTCTAATGCCGCATACTATCTGCAGTCCGGCCGATGATGATCTCCCCGCTTCATCGAGCGGGTCGCTGGCTCCGTCGGATGTGGATTCCATCCCGACCGCCTCCACCCCTCACACCGATGAGGACGCCGAGGTGGGATCCTGGAAGGGGACCCATCAGGAGGAGGCTCCGGAGGCGCCGCAAGGCAGCCTTCCGGACTTTGCGCCGGACCCTACGCCGGAACCTGCAGTGGTTCCAGAGTCCAGCAGGCGACCCCTTCGTAAGAAGGGCAAGACCGTGACACCGGCGGCCTCCGTCCAACCGTAGGTGCCGGAAAACTTGCTGGAGGCGCTCAAAGGCGCTTCCATCGAGGAAGAACACCACACTATCATGAGTGCGGTGATCCAGAAGGTTCAGCTCGCCAAGAGCGGGCTGGCCGAAGCCTGCAGCTGCCTTCTAATAGGCTTTGAGGTAAGAAGTTAAAATTATGTAATGTAATACCGCATAGACAGTAGCCCCTGATGCTCGGTTCGGTGTTCGGAAAGAAAAGCCGGACTGAGGATCTAAAAAGATATACGCAGGGTTCCTAAAAAAGTATGTCAATATGGGTTTGCAGGCTGCGCTGCTGACCTCTGCCGCACTGACTGCGGAGGTCGGTGCGTTGAAGCAGGATCTCGAGCGGTCCGAGCACGAGCTCGGCCGTGCCAAGAGGCAGCTCGAGGACAAAGAAGGTGAGTAACACCACTTTGAAAAGTTACCTTACAGAAAAGGATTTAGGTTGCAATAAGAAAATAACAAGGATAACATGAGTACTGCAGGGGCCACAAACGAGGTGGCAGCCCTGAAGGACGCTGTGTCCGCGGCCGAAAGCAATGCGGCCGCGGATCGGGCAGAGCGAGAAAAGCAGGAGGCATGGGTGGCGGAGGTGCGGCAAAAGCTCCAGGCTCTCATGGAGAAGCATGAGAGTTTGGAGCGCGACTCAAAGACTCGAGAGTCCGAGCTCGCCTCGGCTCTCGAAAGTGCCAAGTCCGCCAAGGCCGAGGCCCGTAAGGCCCTTCAGAAAATTGAGGATATGAAGAAAATAGCGGCGGGTAAGGCATTTTTCATGCAAAGCAAGCATGTTAATGTAAACTACCTGACACTTACCCGAATTCGGAGCTCTCCAAGGGCGTTTGCAGATCTGCCTCGCAATGTATCTGACGCTGCCGCATTCTACCGTGGCGAGGAGGGGAGCTCAACGGAGAAGGTCTTCTGGTCTCAGTACGCTGAGGCCGGCCATCTGGTGCCCCCTAGCGACCAGCTGAAGCAGCTGGTCGAACTCCACAAGGTAGCTGAGGAGGCCATGAAGGGCCTTATAGTCCGGCTATGGCCTCGACAGGCCATGCCTGGGAGCTACTTCGGCCTCGTGCGGCGGCTGGTGGATGAGTGCCCCTGGGTGGATGTCATCAAGCGCTCCGCCTGTATTGAAGGTGCTCGTCGGTCCCTTGCCCGCGCAAAGGTGCACTGGGGCAGGCTGGATGCGGAGAGGCTTCTTACTGACCCGCCGCCAGCGGGCAAGGAGTATCGTACGCCCGAAATGTACTATAAGACAGTCCTGAAGGGTGCCCGCAATATTGCAGATGAGTGCCCCAGAGATGTAATTATTGAGTAAACTCGTTATGTATTATCCTGTGCGCTGAAAACTTTGTTCATATGCGCTATGCAACGCTTGTTTAATTTAAAATATTACCTTCTGTGCGTCCGTTTATAAAATCTGAGAGATGGCAAGTCGTTGGCTTCAGCCCCCAAGCCACGAGTGCTGGGGTGTTCGGGATAAACTTGAGCACTCTTGTTCCCATTTTTGGGTCCATCTAGGGAGGCGCTCAACACAACGAACAAGGCGACCAGACTTATAATGCTTGAACACTCTCACTTAGCCATAGAATTCTATAATTTTAAATTTTGGCGAAGCCCCTAGTATTCGGAAGACCAAACTCGGGGCGCTATCCACGCCTTCGTCGGACATTATCCGGTACTTCGCTCGAAGTGGCATAGGTCTTTAGGGACCCGAAAAGACCTCTCAAACAACGACCAGTCTCTCGCCTTATCATGCCAGTCAGTTTTAGCTTTCTCCACTGAGGCGCTCGCCCAGCTCAACCGGGGCGCAATCGCAGTGGTTCTCCCAGTGCCACCTTAGCCGACCGAACGGAACGTAAGGCACCAAAACGTGGGAGCCGGGCAAACCCAACTATTGACCCAAGACATGATTCGGAGCCGATTCATATAATGCTATAAGTTTGGGGTGCCGCACTTGTGAAAGTGTTCGGACTTATCACACCATAATGCGGGGAACATAAGCCCCTGGTGTATTCGGCCGTACCAAAATATACGGGTGCGAGATGTCATTAATGAACATATGTGTAAAGTAATGCAATAACAGGCAAAAAATGCTGCATTATTTATTCAAGGAATTCCGCTATAAGTGCGGAAGGATACAAATAGTGCGGTAAGCAAGGGATTGGACTAAATAAGCATGTCCCCCTCCAGGGGTGGGCTGCGGACTGGTGTATATAATCGTATTTAATGCTCGTAATGGACACCACCTGAGTGTTAACCGCAACCTTCTTTCTTCCCTGGCCGTTGCATCGTGAGTTCGGCGGGTCCACCGCCGGACAGGGCTTCTGGTAAATGGAGTCCTGTATATAAAAAGAAAAATAAAAAGAGCGACACACTTGGGAGCCCCTGGTGTGGTCGATCCGCACTCTGGGTCTGTTGTGGTCGTGCCCCTCCCCTTAAGCCCATGGTATCTCAGAGCGTAATGATGTACGCGGAGGGTTGGTCTTGCAATTATGCAAGGGCTGGGGTTGGGGCCGTATTGCTACGCGTGCTCGGATCGTGCCAGGTGGTCTTGGTTGATGTTGCTTCGGGCGCGTTTGGCCGTGTCCGGCCGTTTAACGGTCGGACTCAAAAATTGCCTTAAAAGGCTGCTCTGTACTTCTGCCGCGAGAGCCGCTGTGTGTTCCTCCGTTCGGAGGGAGCGTTCCATATTTCCGTTGACCGTGATGACTCCACGAGGGCCTGGCATCTTGAGCTTGAGGTATGCGTAATGCGGCACCGTGTTGAACTTTGCGAACGCGGTTTGTCCGTGCAGGGCGTGATAGCCACTACGGAATGGGACTATGTCGAAGATTAACTCCTCGCTCCGGAAATTGTCCGGGGATCCGAAGACCGCTTCCAGTGTGACTGAGCCTGTACAATTGGCCTCAACACCTGGTATGACGCCTTTGAAGGTCGTCTTTGTAGGTTTAATTCTTGAGGGGTCTATGCCCATCTTGTGCACTGTATCCTGATAAAGCAGGTTCAGGCTACTGCCACCGTCCATCAGGACTCTCTTGAGGTGAAATCCATCGATGATTGGGTCTAAAACCAATGCGGCGAATCCGCCATGGCGGATACTGGTCGGATGGTCTCTTTGATCGAAAGTGATCGGGCAAGAGGACCATGGATTGAAGTTCGGGGCGACTGGCTCCATCGCATATACGTCCCTTAGTGCACGCTTCCGCTCCCTCTTGGGTATATGGGTTGCGTATATCATATTCACCGTCTGCACTTGTGGCGGGAAACCCTTCTGTCCTCTACTGTTCGGTGGTCGGGTCTCTTCCTCGTCGTCGCTGTGCAGCCCCTTGTCATTTTTTTCGGCAATTAACTTGCCCGCCTGCTTGAATACCCAACAATCTCTGTTGGTGTGATTAGCTGGCTTTTCGGGGGTGCCATGTATCTGGAATAAGCGGTCGAGTATTCGGTCCAAATTGGACGGACCCGGAGTGGTTCTTTTGAATGGCTTCTTCCGCTGACCAGGTTTAGAGCCTCGGAATCCGGCATTGACTGCCGTATCCTCCTTGTCGTCGCCGTTAATGCGGTGTTTATTTTTGCTTCGACGCGACCTGCCATTGTGGTCCTTGGTATCCGGACTGCCAGAATTTTTACTGAGGTTGTTGCTGCGAGCTAGCTAGCTGTCCTCTCCCGCACAGAAGCGGGTCATTAGAGATGTGAGGGCTGCCATGGATTTCGGCTTTTCCTGTCCTAGGTGCCGGGCTAGCCACTCGTCGCGGATGTTATGTTTGAAGGCTGCTAGGGCCTCTGCATCTGGACAGTCGACATTTTGATTTTTCTTTGTTAAGAACCGTGTCCAGAACTGTCTGGCCGATTCGTCTGGCTGCTGAATTATGTGGCTTAGGTCATCGGCGTCTGGTGGTCGCACATATGTGCCCTGGAAGTTGTCGAGGAATGCGGCTTCCAGGTCTTCCCAACACCCAATTGACTCTGCGGGCAAGCTGTTAAGCCAATGCCGAGCTGGTCCTTTAAGCTTGAGTGGGAGATACTTGATGGCATGGAGATCGTCGCCGCGGGCCATATGGATGTGAAGGAGATAATCTTCAATCCAAACCGCGGGGTCTGTTGTGCCATCGTAGGATTCAATGTTTACAGGTTTAAACCCTTCAGGGATTTGATGATCCATTACTTCGTCAGTGAAGCATAGTGGGTGTGCGGCGCCTCTATATTGAGCAATATCACGACGTAGCTCGAGTGAGCGTTGTCTGCTGTGTTTGGCCCGGCCGGAGTTATTGTATCCGGCGCGACAATATTCGTCGTGGGTCGTGGGGCGCCCACGTGATCCATAGATGGATCTGGATTGCCTTGCTTTGTCCTCCAATATATCTCGCAAGTCCGGCGCGTTCCCTCTTGTCTTCGTACTTTTGGAGCGATGCCGGGGTACGGTCTTGGTAGAGGGCCTGGATGCCTCTCTGTCGCGACCACGGGGTGGTCGGTCGGCCGTATTGTGCGCTGGTGATGAAGGTATGTATGCTTCCTCCTCTAATTGGGGGAGCAACTTGTGTTTTGGGTAGCTTTGGGCGTTCGAGTTCGTACTCTTCGGCCGCGAGGACCTCGGTCCATCGATCGGCCAGCAGGTCCTGATCAGCTTGAAGCTGCTGCTGCTTTTTCTTTAGGCTATTTGCCATGGCAATAAGCCTGCGTTTAAAACGCTCTTGTTCGACGGGATCCTTGGGCACGACGAATTCGTCGTCGTTGAGGCTTGCCTCGTCTTCGGAGGGAGGTATGTAATTATCATCCTCGACCTCTTCATCTGCCGCTCTCTCGTGAGGGCTTGCTACTGCATCCTCCTGCGCTGAATCTTGCTGGAGGGGATTGTCTTCGGCACTTTCTGGGGTATTATTATCTCCTGTGCCTGAATCTCCATTCTTGCTGTGGCGGGATTTAGAGCGGCGCCGCTGACGTCGGTGCTTGGGCTGTTTCTTTAAGGAACCTGCCTCCGCTGCTTCTTCGCCGTCCCCCTCTTTTGGGGTGTCCACCATGTATATGTCATATGACGAGGTGGTCTTCCAGTGCCCTGTAGGCGCTGGTTCTTGTTCGTCTCCGGCATCGTCGTCCATACCGTTGATGTCTTCGGAGTCGTAGTCTAGCATGTCTGTTAGATCGTCGACAGTGGCTACAAAGTGGGTGGTGGGTGGGCCTTGAATTTCTTCATCGTCCGTATCCCAACCGTCCTGGCCATAGTCCTGCCAGGTCTCTCCGGATAGCGAGAGATGTTTTAACGAATTTAGGATGTCGCCAAAGGGCGAGTGCTGGAAGATGTCCGCGGCAGTGAACTCCATGACCGGCGCCCAATCAGATTCGATTGGCAGGGGCGCGGGAGGTTCGGAGTCCGGCAGGGAGTCCGGCACCTCGGAGTCACGAGCTTCGCAAGGGACAAGGTTAGTGTTCGGCTCCATCGCCGTGGAAGTTGCAGCCCCTGAGGCGGTGTCTAGCCACCGGTCGTCAATCTGGGCGATCGGCTCCGGACTAAGGGCCGGAGCGGACTCGTGTGCGGCCGCCAAGGCACTGTCCGGCGGCAGAGCTAGATCATGCCCATTGTGACAGTGCGGCACACTCGGCTGTGGCTCGAGCCCGTCGAAGATCAAGTCCCTGCGGATGTCGGCTGTGAAGTTTAGGCTTCCGAACCTGACCTGACGGCCAGGGCGTAGCTTTCGATCTGCTCCAGATGGCCAAGTGAATTAGCCCGCAGTGCGAAGCCGCCGAATACGAGGATCTGTCCGGGGAGAAAAGTCTCACCCTGGACAGCGTTGTTGACTGAAGAAGCCATCGAGCCTATTGGTGACGACACAGAGGAACTCTCAATGAAAGCACCAATGTCGGTGTCAAAACCGGCGGATCTCGGGTAGGGGGTCCCGAACTGTGCGTCTAGGCGGATGGTAACAGGAGACGAGGGACACGATGTTTTATCCAGGTTCGGGCCCTCTTGATGGAGGTAAAACCCTACGTCCTGCTTGATTAATATTGATGATATGGGTAGTACAAGAGTGGATCTACCACGAGATCAAGGAGGCTAAACCCTAGAAGCTAGTCTATGGTATGATTGTTGTAATGGAGGTTATGTCCTATGGACTAAAGCCCTCTTGTTTATATAGACACCGGAGAGGGCTAGGGTTACACAGAGTCGGTTACAATGGTAGGAGATCTACATATCCGTATCGCCAAGCTTGCCTTCCACGCCAAGGAAAGCCCCATCCGGACACGGGACGGAGTCTTCAATCTTGTATCTTCGTAGTCTTGGAGTTCGGCAGACGATGATAGTGCGGCTGTCCGGACACCCCCTAGTCCAGGACTCCCTCATCTTCCATCTGTGCAAATGGCCGCGGATTGCCTCCGAGTTGGTCAGTTTGGAAGAGAGCTTCATTGTAGTCCCCCACACAAATCCAGGGCAGGTCATCTTGTGCTCGCAGATATTTGATTGCATCCCATGACTTCTTGCGCAGCTCCGTCTTGGGTTCCCCATAGAAACCAGTGAATCTATAGGTTTTGTTTTCCCAAGTCATTTCAGCGTCTATGAAATATTGGCACCAAGGCCTAATGTTAACTTGCACACTTTCTCGCCACCAGAGAGCCAGCCCTCCACTCAGACCTTGACAATCTACCGCTACACCACTCCTAAAACCCAAACTCCACTTCAATTTCTCCATTGCTCTCGCCTTCTTCTTAGTTTCTGAGAGAAAAACCACCACTGGGTTGTATGACCATATCAGGTCCCTTAGTTCGCCAAGTGTCGAGTCGAACCCCAAGCCTCGACAGTTCCAGGCTAAATAATTCATGGCGTCCGGCGGCCCCCCACGTTGGGGTCCGCTGATGTATCATTGTTGTCCGATAGTCTGTGAAAAACAGTAGAGGTCTTCCTTCTCATGTCTCGGGTAAATTTGTCATTAGTCGTTTGTCGGTCCAGATCATTCTTGGCCACCCAGTATTGTCTCGGCCCCCTCTTCCTTCCTTCCTTCTCAAAATTGGGTTGATGAAACCCATGCTGAACCTCTTAAACGCTTAAGGGCGAGACGACCCCATCGAGCCTACGGCCTGTGCAGCCGCCGTGCCCGGCCGATGCAGCGCTGGTGGGGTATCCCCTTATTGGGCCAGATTTGGACCATGGAGGGTCGGATGTTCATTCCCTAGAGAATGGCCCCTTTAAGGGAGCCCACGCTTCAGACGTTCTCGGGGAGGACGCAGATGTCTTGGTATCTTCTTGCTGGTGTGGACGCTGAGGCTCCGGCGAGAGGGAGACCTCCCAAAGCCTTGCTCGGAAGTCTTTCATCGCCTTGCCTAACTTGAATCTCCTTAGAGGAGCTTCAGTGATACTTTGGTTAAGCCGACGTCTCAACAATCTCCCATCAAGGAGCAGGTGTGGCCCGCGTAGGAGGGTCCGGGGGTACCCGCTATCCACGGTACCGATAGTAGCCCTCGAGCATGGGCCTGGCGAGTGTTCTTTGTAGCCTAGTGTATAAAGCCAGGCGCTGGGTGCGCCCCAACCCTACCGCTCCGTTCCATTGCTTCTTCCAAATTCCCGTCTTTCTTCCACCGTCGCGCTTCAGATCCGCTTAGTGTTTCCAAACCTTCTTCCAATCTCCAAGCTAATTCACGCCGCACGTCCATGGCGCCAAAGTGCAAGAAAGTTGCAAAGGATGTGCGAAGTTCCAAGGCGGCCTCAAAGAAGGCGGAGAAGGAGGCAGTGAAGGAGAAGTAGAGGGCACTCACAATTTAGTGGCTAGAGCAGGCCTGCTTCGAGTCCAAGCTACTCACCCCCGAGCTGGTAGGCCGCTTCAACTACATCATGGCAAGCAGGCACAATGAGAATGGCACCACTGAGATGCTGCCTGTGTTGGTGCTCACCGGCCCTGACCAGGTGACACAACAAAATTTTCTCCATCTTGTGATGTTTCACTTGTGTCACGTATAATCGTTTTTATCACGAGAAATGCCACCAGCCGTCACTGAAGCGCCACCATAAAAAATAAAATCTTGACAATACCACTTTCTTTGTCATGCAAGATTGCATCTTAGGTGTCGAACCCAAAAATGTCACTGGTGGCCGTTTTCAGTGACGGCCCAGAATGTCACCTTTGATGCCAATCTATCACGAGTGATCAGTCCATGGGTTTGACCGATCAAAGATTCTGACTAGTGGGGCCAGCAGTTGCTAGCGTGGTTTCTTCTATTTGGGTCCACTGTGGGTTTTATGGCCGACAGTCCCGTCGGTAATAAATCGGGCATTAGTTTTGATCGGTCAACGCTGCTGACATATGGGCTTAAATGATGATGACATGTTTGCTTACATGTGGGTCCGGATGGTGTTGACATGGCTGCTTACAAGTGGGTCCAGACAGTGCTGATGTGGCTGTTTACAAGTGGGTACATGACTGTGATGACGACTTCAATTTCTGTCACCAATACCGTCATAGGTTCTAGATAGCATCAAATTGTGCACGATTTGTTTTTGTAGGTCAGTTTGAATTTGAATTAGAGGAAATTTAACATTGCTATCACAAATTATATTATAATAACAATGCGACCTGACATTTTCACAACACCGATCAACATATTAAAATGAGCATCCAAATGACATATTATCAAGCATGAGAAATAAGACATGGGAGAAGGCATCATGACGAACAGTAGTGCACCATCGGTGATTGATCGGTTGTGACATAGTGTCCTGCAAAAACTGAGATGACTTCCTTAAGAGATGACTAAGAATTACCTCCATTTCTTGTTGCTTTTTTTAAAAGCCTCCGATTTTTCTCTCCTGATCGATCTTCATAACTTCTATTTCTAGTTGTTGTTTCCTTTTGAGCTCTTCGATTTCCTGCATCTGTTTACTAAGTAGGGCATTCATTTTTTTTCAAATGTGGCATTTGCCAGTTTTGTTTGTGTCACTTGTGCTAGAATCTTCACTTCTAGCTCAAGGATGCATTGGTCAGATGATGAATTATGTGATGAGATGCCAAAGCTTGAAAGTAATGCGGGGGAGAAGCTCTATTCCTCAATAATCTGCACGTCAGGTACTTGTGATAGAACTTCTTGTAAATGTGCCCTCTTTGTGGTCTGCATCATGATTGAAAGCGTTTTTCGTGCACTGCTAGTACATTACACTATGATTGCTCACACAACACTTTTGAAGCCAAAACATTATAAATTACTTACATGTGCTTCTTCTGCAATCTATCTCATACTGGAATCCTCCTCTATGGTGTGGGAGTTTGATGACCCACAAGTATAGGGGATCTATCGTAGTCCTTTCGATAAGTAAGAGTGTCGATCCCAACGAGGAGCAGAAGGAAATGACAAGCGCTTTTCAGTAAGGTATTCGGTGCAAGAACTGAAATTGTAGGTAACAGATAGTTTTGTGATAAGACAATTTGTAACGGGTAACAAGCAATGAAAGTAAATAAGGTGTAGCAAGGTGGCCCAATCCTTTTTATAGGAAAGGACAAGCCTGGACAATTTCTTATAATGAGAAAAGCGCTCCCGAGGACACATGGGAATTATCGTCAAGCTAGTTTTTATCACGCTCATATGATTCGCGTTCGTTACTTTGATAATTTGATATGTGGGTGGACTGGTGCTTGGGTGATGTCCTTTCTTGGACAAGCATCCCACTTATGATTAACCCCTATTGCAAGCATCTGCAACTACAAAAGAAGTATTAAGGTAAACCTAACCATAGCATGAAACATATGGATTCAAACCAGCCCCTTATGAAGCAACTTATAAACTAGGGATTAAGCTTCTGTCACTCTAGCAACCCATCATCTACTTATTACTTCCCAATACCTTCCTCTAGGCCCAAATAATGGTGAAGTGTCATGTAGTCGACGCTCACATAACACCACTAGAGGAGAGACAACATACATCTCATCAAAATATCGAACGAATACCAAATTCACATGACTACTAATAGCAACACTTCACCCATGTTCTCAGGAAAAAATGTAACTACTCACAAAGCATATTCATGTTCATGATCAGAGGGGTATTAATATGCATTAAGGATCCGAACATATGATCTTCCACCAAATAAACCAATTAGCATCAACTACAAGGAGTAATCAACACTACTAGCAACCGACAGGTACCAATTTGTGGATTTGATACAAAGATTGGATACAAGAGATGAACTAGGGTTTGAGAGGAGATGGTGCTGGTGAAGATGTTGATGGAGATTGACCCTCTCTCGATGAGAGGATCATTGGTGAAGACGATGGTGATGATTTCCCCCTCCCGAAGGGAAGTTTCCCCGGCAGAACAGCTCCGCCGGAGCCCTAGATTGGTCCCGCCAAGGTTCCGCCTCGTGGTGGTGGAGTTTCGTCCCGTAAGCTTGCTTATGATTTTTTCCAGGGTAAGAGACTTCATATAGCAGAAGATGGGCACCGGAGGGCCACCAGGGGGCCCACGAGGTAGGGGGCGCGCCCAGTAGGGGTGGGCGCGCCCCCACCCTCGTGGCCAGGGTGTGGGCCCCCTCTAGTACTTCTTCCGCTCAATAATTCTTATTAATTCCAAAAATGACTTTCATGGAGTTTCAGGACTTTTGGAGCTGTGCAGAATAGGTTTCCAATATTTGCTCCTTTTCCAGCCCAGAATTCCAGCTGCCGGCATTCTCCCTCTTCATGATAAACCGTGTAAAATAAGAGAGAATAACCATAAGTATTGTGACATAACGTGTAATAAAAGCCCATAATGCAATAAATATCAATATAAAAGCATGATGCAAAATGGACGTATCAACTCCCCCAAGCTTAGACATCGCTTGTCCTCAAGCGGAAGCCGATATCGAAAAATATGTCCACATGTTTAGAGATAGAGGTGTCGATAAAAATAAAATACGGACATGAGGGCATCATGATCATTCTTATAACAGCAACATATATATATTTTGTCATATGATTTCTTATGCTCAAGTAACAATCTATTCACAATGTCAAGTATGGTTCAGAAACTTCATTGGGAACTAACAAACTATAATCTCAGTCATTGAAGCAATTGCAATTATCATAACATCGGAAAGAGTCAAGAATAGAGCTTTTCAGCAAGTCCACATACTCAACCATCATATAGTCTTCTACAATTGCTAACAGTCCCACAATACTTATGGTTATGGAGTTTTAATCGGACACAAAGAAAGATAGGGGCTTATAGTGTTGTGATGTCTACTACACAACCTTCTTCTTGTAGACGTTGTTGGGCCTCCAAGTGCAGAGGTTTGTAGGACAGTAGCAAATTTCCCTCAAGTGGATGACCTAAGGTTTATCAATCTGTGGGAGGCGTAGGATGAAGATGGTCTCTCTCAAACAAAGCTGCAACCAAATAACAAAGAGTCTCTTGTGTCCCCAACACACCCAATACAATGGAAAATTGTATAGGTGCACTAGTTCGGCGAAGAGATAGTGATACAAGTGCAATATGGATGGTAGATATAGGTATTTGTAATCTGAAAATATAAAAACAGCAAGGTAGCGAGCGATAAAAGTGAGTGTAAACGGTATTGCAATGGTAGGAAACAAGGCCTAGGGTTCATACTTTCACTAGTGCAAGTTCTCTCAACAATAATAACATAATTTGATCATATAACTATCCCTCAACATGCAACAAAGAGTCACTCCAAAGCCACTAATAGCGGAGAACAAACGAAGAGATTATGGTAGGGTACGAAACCACCTCAAAGTTATCCTTTCTGTTCTATCTATTCAAGAGTCCGTAGTAAAATAACATGAAGCTATTCTTTCCGTTCAATCTATCATAGAGTTCATACTAGAATAACACCTTAAGGCACAAATCAACCAAAACCCTAATGTCACCTAGATACTCCATTGCCACCTCAAGTATCCGTGGGCATGATTATACGATATGCATTACACAATCTCAGATTCATCTATTCAACCAACACAAAGTACTTCAAAGAGTGCCCCAAAGTTTCTACCAGAGAGTCAAGACAAAAACGTGTGCCAACCCCTATGCATAGGTTCATGGGCGGAACCCGCAAGTTGATCACCAAAACATACATCAAGTGGATCACATGATATCCCATTGTCACCACAGATAAGCATGGCAAGACATACATCAAGTGTTCTCAAATCCTTAAAGACTCAATCGGATAAGATAACTTCAAAGGGAAAACTCAATCCATTATAACAGAGTAGAGGGGGAAGAAACATCATAAGATCCAACTATAATAGCAAAGCTCGCGATACATCAAGATCGAGCCATAGAGAGAACACGAGAGAGAGAGAGATCAAACACATAGCTACTGGTACACACCCTCAGCCCCGAGGGTGAACTACTCCCTCCTCGTCATGGAGAGCGCCGGGATGATGAAGATGGCCACCGGTGAGGGACCCCCCCTCTGGTAGGGTGCCGGAATGGGCTCCCGAGAGGTTTTTGGTGGCTACAGAGGCTTGAGGCGGCGTAACTCCCGATCTATCTTGTTCTTCGATGTTTTTAGGGTATATGAGAATATATAGGCAAAAGAAGTCGGTCGGGGGAGCCTTGAGGTGCCCACGAGGGTGGAGGGCGCACCCAGGGGGGATGGGCGCGCCCCCTATATCATGGCCTCCTCGACGCTTCCCTGGCTTGCACTCCAAGTTCCCGGGATTGCTTTTGTTCCAAAAATAACTTTTCCGAAGGTTTCATTCCATTTGGACTCCGTTTGATATTCCTTTTCTTCGAAACACTGAAATAGGCAAGAAAACAACAATATGGGCTGGGCCTCCGGTTAATAGGTTAGTCCCAAAATTGCTATAAAAGTGTATAATAAAGCCCATAAACATCCAAAACAGATAATAATATAGCATGAATGCTTCATAAATTATAGATATGTTGGAGACGTATCAGCATCCCCAAGCTTAATTCCTGCTCGTCCTCGAGCAGGTAAATGATAAAAGAAAGAATTTATGAAGTGTGAATGCTAGCAGGTGCACAAGTTTGATCAATGATAATTTCAATCAGCTTTTCTAGCATGATTATATGTCAAACAGTAGTTCATCTCATAAAACTTCTCACGATCAAGTAACAAACAATTCACATGTTAAAGCATAGACCATAAACTTTCTTGAAAACTAGCAAACTTCATTCACAGTCATCAAACAATTACAATTCATCTTATTTTCAGGAAGGGTCTATGTCAGAGCTTTGATTTAGCAAACTCCACATACTCAACCATCATATAGTCTTCTACAATTGCTAACACTCACACAATACTTATGGTTATGGAGTTTTAATCGTACACTGAGAAATATAGGGGCTTATAGTGTTGCCTCCCAACGTATTCACCTTTGGGTGCTGTCAAAAATAATAGTTCATGCTAACTTACATCCAATTGGATATATATATCAGGATCTTTCCAACACGAGGTGCTTGCCAAAGGATAAAATGAAAAAGGGAAAGGTGAAGATCACCTTGACTCTTGCATAAAGTAAAAGATAGACCTTTCGCAGAGGGAAGTAGAGGTTGTCATGTGCTTTTAGGGTTGGATGCACAAAATCTTAATGCGAAAGAACGTCACTTTATATTGCCACTTGTGATATGAACCTTTATTACGCAGTCCGTTGCTTTTATTACTTCCATATCACACAATCGTATAAAGCTTATTTTCTCCGCACTAATAAGTCATACGTATTTAGAGAGCAATTTTTATTGCTTGCAACATGACAACTTATTTGAAGGATCTTACTCAATCCATAGGTAGGTATGGTGGACACTCATGGCAAAAACTGGGTTTAAGGATATTTGGAAGCACAAGTAGTATCTCTACTTGGTGCAAGGAATTTTGGCTAGCATGAGGGGGAAAGGCAAGCTCAACATGTTTGAATGATCCATGACATTATACTTTAACTGAGATGTGAGAAAACATAACCCAGTACGTTGTCTTGCTTGTCCAACATCAACTCTTTAGCATGTCATACTTAATGAGTGCTCACAATTATAAAAGATGTTTAAGATAGTATATTCATATGTGAAATCTCTCTTCCTTCAATATTCTTTCATGAATTGTTTAAATGACCAATACAATGCTTGCTAACCTTCAATAAATTTATAACCTCTACTTCTTAGATGTGAAGTCATTACTCCCCATGGGATCAGCAAATGAGACATATATAATTTCAGATTTGTGACATTCAACTCATTCAACCATTTACTCATAGGATATAAGTGAAGCACACGAGTAAATAACAAACTACTCCAAAAAGATATAAGTGAAGATCAATGAGTAGCTAAATTATTATGTAACTATGTGAAGAATCTCTCTCATTAAAGAATTTCAGATCTTGGTACTTTATTCAAACAGCAAGCAAAACAAAATAAAATGACATTGCAAGGATAGCACAACTCATGTGAAGAAGCAAAATCTTAGGTTCAACCTATACTAACCGATAATTGTTGAAAAAGAAAGGTGGGATGCCTACCGGGGCATCCCCAAGCTTGGATGCTTGAGACTTCTTGAAATATTATCTTGGGGTGTCTTGGGCACCCCCAAGCTTGAACTTTTGTGTCTCCTTAATTCCTCTCATATCATGGTTTCTCTTTTTATCAAAAGCTTCATCCACACCAAACTCAACAAGAACTCGTGAGATAGGTTAGTATAAATCAATGCAAAACCTTATCATTTTCTACTATAAAAAATCACTAAAATTATTGTTCAACATTGCACACTAAATTTCTCTGCATATTTAATACTCCTATCCTCAAATAGAATCATTAAACAAGCAAACATATGCAAACAATGCAACCATAACAGCAATCTGCCAAAACAGTATAGTCTGTAAAGAATGCAAGATTCATCATACTTCCCTAACTCCAAAAATTATAAGAAAAATATTACGCTGTAGAAGATTTATCATATCTCAATATGCAAAAAGTTTCAACATTATACCACTCTCTGACTTCTCTAGGGAATTTTTGCAACAGCGGTAAACTTTCTGTTTTCAAACAGCAACATGTATACTAGCAAAATAAGCATGGTAAAGGCTATCCTTGAAATTTTTATTGAAAATATAGATGAAAAACATTATTCTAAATAGAAGAAAGAAAATACTAACAAAATAAAATGACGCTCCAAGCAAAACACATATCATGTGACGAATAAAAATATAGCTCCAAGTAAAGTTACCGATGAACGAAGACGAAGGAGGGGATGCCTTCCGGGGCATCCCCAAGCTTAGGATCTTGGTTATCCTTGAATATTACCTTGGGGTGCCTTGGGCATCCCCAAGCTTAGGCTCTTTCCACTCCTTATTCCATAGTCCATCGAATCTTTACCCAAAACTTGAAAACTTCACAACATAAAACTCAACAGAAAACTCGTAAGCTCCGTTAGTATAAGAAAATAGAACCACCACTTAGGTACTGTTGTTTACTCATTATAAATTCATATTGGTGTAATATATACTGTAATCCAACTTATCTATGGTTCATACCCTCTGATACTACTCATAGATTCATCAAAATAAGCAAACAATACATAGAAAACAGAATCTGTCAAAAACAGAACAGTCTGTAGTAATCATTATCAAACGTATACTTATGGAACTCCAAAAATCCTACCAAATTCGGAAGTCCTAAGAAATTTGTGTAACAATCCAGAGCAAAAAGAATCAGATCAAAAGCACATTTCTGTGAATTATCAAAACTAATTTACTGGGTGCAAAAGTTTCTGATTTTCAGCAGGATCAACACAACTATCACCAAAAGTTATCCTAAAGGTCTTACTTGGCACTTTATTGAAACAAAACCTATAAAACATGATTACTACAGTATCATCATGTGAACACACAAAAGCAGTAGGGGTAAATATTGGGTTGTCTCCCAACAAGCGCTTTTCTTTAATGCCTTTCTAGCTAGGCATGATGAAGACAATGATGCTCACATAAAAGATAAGAATTGAAACATAACGGGAGCATCATGAAGCATATGACTAGCACATTTAAGTCTAAACCACTTCCTATGCATAGGGATTTTTTGAGAAAACAACTTATGGGAACAATAATCAACTAGCATAGGAAGGCAAAACAAACATACTTTAAAACTTTAAGCACATAGAGAGGAAACTTGATATTATTGCAATTCCTACAAGCATATGTTCCTCCCTCATAATAATTTTCAGTAGCATCATGAATGAATTCAACAATATAACCATCACCTAAAGCATTCTTTTCATGATCTACAAGCATAGAAAATTTACTACTCTCCACATAAGCAAAATTCTTCTTATTCGGGATAGTGGGAGTATCATAAGAGACTTGAATACTATAAATTGTTTCCACATTAAAAGAGTAATGTTTAGAAAAAGGGTAATCATAATCATGACAAGTTTTATAAATATAATCATCACTACTTTTTATAGCATAAGTTTCATCACAATAATCATCATAAGTAGCAACTTCGTTCTCATCATAATCGATTGAAACCTCTTCCAAGATAGTGGAATCATCACTAAATAAAGTTGACACTCTTCCAAATCCACTTTCATATTCATCACAATAAGATTCAACATCTTCCAAAATAGTGGGATCACTACTTCCTGAAGTTGACAAAACTTGGGGGACAAAAAATATCATCTTCATCAAACATAGCTTCCCCAAGCTTGTGGCTTTGCATATCATTAGCATCATGGATATTCAAGGAATTCATACTAACAACATTGCAATCATGCTCATCATACAAAGATTTAGTACCAAGTATTTTATTGACTTCTTCTTCTAGCACTTGAGCACAATTTTCCTTTTCATCAAACTTACAAAAGATATTAAAAAGATGAAGCGTATAAGACAAATCAATTCCATTTTTTGTAGTTTTCTTTTATAGACTAAACTAGTGATAAATCAAGAAACAAAAAGATTCGATTGCAAGATCTAAAGATATACCTTCAAGCACTCACCTCCCCGGCAACGGCGCCAGAAAAGTGTTGGGGAACGTAGTAATTTCAAAAAAATTCCTACGCACACGCAAGATCATGGTGATGCATAGCAATGAGAGGGAAGAGTGTTGTCTATGTACCCTCGTAGACCGAAACAGAAGCGTTGACGCAATGTAGAGGAAGTAGTCGTACGTCTTCCCGGTCCAACTGATCCAAGCACCGTTACTCCGACACCTCCGAGTTCTTGACACACGTACAACTCGATGACGCACCCCGGGCTCCGATCCAGCAGAGCTTCAGGGAGGAATTCCGTCAGCACGACGGCATGGTGACGATCTTGATGTTCAATCGTCGCAGGGCTTCGCCTAAGCACCGCTACAATATGACCGAGGTGTAATATCGTGGAGGGGGGCACCGCACACGGCTAAGCAACGATCACGAAGATCAACTTGTGTGTACATGGGGTGCCCCTACCCCCGTATATAAAGGAGTGGAGGAGGGGAGGGCCGGCCCTCTTCTATGGCGCGCCCTAGGGGAGTCCTACTCCCACCGGGAGTAGGATTCCCCCTTTCCTAGTCCAACTAGGAGTCCTTCCATGTATTAGGAGTAGGAGACAAGGAAGGGGAAGAGAGAAGGGAAGGAAGGAGGGGGTGCGGCCCCTCCCCCTAGTCCAATTCGGACTAGGCCATGGGGGGGCACGCGGCCTGCCCTAGGCAGCCCCTCTCTCTTTCCCGCAGGGCCCAATAAGGCCCAATACTTCTCCCCGGCGAATTCCCGTAACTCTCCGGTACTCCGAAAAATACCCGAATCACTCGGAACCTTTCCGAACTCCGAATATAGTCGTCCAATATATCGATCTTTACGTCTCGACCATTTCGAGACTCCTCGTCATGTCCCCGATCTCATCCGGGACTCCGAACTCCTTCGGTACATCAAAACTCATAAACTCATAATATAACTGTCATCGAAACCTTAAGCGTGCGGACCCTACGGTTCGAGAACAATGTAGACATGACCGAGACACATCTCTGGTCAATAACCAATAGCGGGACCTGGATGCCCATATTGGTTCCTACATATTCTACGAAGATCTTTATCGGTCAGACCGCATAACAACATACGTTGTTCCCTTTGTCATCGGTATGTTACTTGCCCGGGATTCGATCGTTGGTATCCAATACCTAGTTCAATCTCGTTACTGGCAAGTCTCTTTACTCGTTACGTAATACATCATCTCGCAAATAACTCATTAGTTGCAATGCTTGCAAGGCTTAAGTGATGTGCATTACCGAGAGGGCCCAGAGATACCTCTCCGACATTTGGAGTGACAAATCCTAATCTCGAAATACGCCAACCCAACAAGTACCTTTGGAGACACATGTAGAGCACCTTTATAATCACCCAGTTACGTTGTGACGTTTGGTAGCACACAAAGTGTTCCTCCGGTAAACGGGAGTTGCATAATCTCATAGTCATAGGAACATGTATAAGTCATGAAGAAAGCAATAGCAACATACTAAACGATCGGGTACTAAGCTAACGGAATGGGTCATGTCAATCAGATCATTCAACTAATGATGTGATCCCGTTAATCAAATAACAACTTTTTTTCCATGGTTAGGAAACATAACCATCTTTGATTAACAAGCTAGTCAAGTAGAGGCATACTAGTGACACTCTGTTTGTCTATATATTCAACATGTATTATGTTTCCGGTTAATACAATTCTAGCATGAATAATAAACATTTATCATGATATAAGGAAATAAATAATAACTTTATTATTGCCTCTAGGGCATATTTCCTTCAGTCTCCCACTTGCACTAGAGTCAATAATCTAGATCACATCACCATGTGATTAACATCGATAGTTCACATCGCCATGTGACCAACACCCAAAGGGTTTAGTAGATTCAGTAATCTAGTTCACATCGCTATGTGATTAACACCCAAAGAGTACCAAGGTGTGATCATGTTTTGCTTGTGAGAGAATCTTAGTCAACGGGTCTTTCACATTCAGATCCGTTATGTATTTTGCAATTTTCTATGTCTACAATGCTCTGCACGAAGCTACTCTAGCTAATTGCTCCCACTTTCAATATGTATCTAGATCGAGACTTAGAGTCATCCAGATCGGTGTCAAAACTTGCATCGACGTAACCCTTTACGACGAACCTTTTGTCACTTCCATAATCGAGAAACATATCCTTATTCCACTAAGGATAATTTTGACCGCTGTCCAGTGATCTATTCCTAGATCACTATTGTACTCCCTTGCCAAACTCAGTGTAGGGTATACAATAGATTTGGTACACAGCATGGCATACTTTATAAAACCTATGGCCAAGGCATAGGGAATGACTTTCATTCTCTTTCTATCTTCTGCCGTGGTCGGGTTTTGAGTCTTACTCAATTTCACACCTTGTAACATAGGCAAGAACTCTTTCTTTGACTGTTCCATTTTGAACTACTTCAAAATCTTGTGAAGGTATGTACTCATTGAAAAAACTTATCAAGTGTCTTGATCTATCTCTATAGATCTTGATGCTCAATTTGTAAGCAGCTTCACCGAGGTCTTTCTTTGAAAAACTCCTTTCAAACACTCCTTTATGCTTTGTAGAATAATTCTACATTATTTCCGATCTACAATATGTCATTCACATATACTTATCAGAAATGTTGTAGTGCTCCCACTCACTTTCTAGTAAATACAGGCTTCACTGCAAGTCTGTATAAACTATATGCTTTAATCAACTTATCAAAGCGTATATTCCATCTCCGAGATGCTTGCACCAGTCCATAGATGGATCGCTGGAGCTTACACATTTTGTTAGCACGTTTAGGATTGACAAAACCTTCTGGTTGCATCATATACAACTTTTCTTTAATAAATTCATTAAGAAATGCAGTTTTGACATCCTTTTGCCAGATTTCAAAAATGTGGCAATTGCTAACATGATTCAGACAGACTTTTAAGCATCGATACGAGTGAGAAAATCTCATTGTATTCAACATCTTTAACTTTGTCAAAAACCTTTTTTGACAAGTCTAGCTTTGTAGATAGTAACACTACTATCAACGTCCATCTTCCTCTTGAAGATCCATTTATTTTATATGGTTTGCCGATCATCGGGCAAATCCATCAAAGTCCATACTTTGTTCTCATACATGGATCATATCTCAGATTTCATGGCCTCAAACCATTTTGCGGAATCTGGGCTCATCATCGCTTCCTCATAGTTCGTAGGTTCATCATGGTCTAGTAACATGACTTCTAGAACAGTATTACCGTACTACTTTGGTGCGGACTGTACTTTGGAAGACCTACGAGGTTTTGTAGTAACTTGATCTGAAGTTTCATGATCATCATCATTAGCTTCTTCACTAATTGGTGTAGGAATCACTGGAACTGATTTCCGTGATGAACTACTTTCCAATTCGGGAGAAGGTACAAATTACCTTATCAAGCTCTACTTTCCTCCCACTCACTTCTTTCGAGAGAAACTCCTTCTCTAGAAAGGATCCATTTTTAGCAACGAAAATCTTGCTTTAGGATCTGTGATAGAAGGTGTACCCAACAGTTTCCTTTGGGTATTCTATGAAGACGCACTTCTCCAATTTGGGTTTGAGCTTATCATGATGAAACTTTTCCACATAAGCATCATAGCCCCAAACTTTAAGAAACGACAACTTGAGTTTCTTGCTAAACCATAGTTCATCTGGTGTCGTCTCAACGGATTTAGATGGTGCCCTTTTAACGTGAATGCAGCTGTCTCCAATGCATAACCCCAAAGCAATAGTGGTAAATCAGTAAGAGACATCATAGATCACACCATATCCAATAAAGTGCGGTTATGACGTTCGGACACACCATAACGTTGTGGTGTTCCAGGTGGCGTGAGCTGTGAAACTATTCCACATTGTTTTAATTGAAGACCAAACTCGTAACTCAAATATTCGTCTCCGCGATCAGATCGCAGAAACTTTATTTTCTTGTTACGATGATTTTTCCACTTCACTCTGAAATTCTTTGAACCTTTCAACTATTTCAGACTTATGTTTCTTCAAGTAGATATCCGCATATCTGCTCAAATCATCTGTGAAGGTTAGAAAATAACGATACTTGCCACGAGCCTTTATACTCATTGGTCTGCATACATCAGTAGGTATTATTTCCAACAATTCAGTAGCTCGTTCCATTGTTCCGAAGAATGGAGTTTTAGTCATCTTGCCCAAAAGGCACAGTTCGCAAGCATCAAATGATTCATAATCAAGTGATTCCGAAAATCCATCTTTATGGAGTTTCTTCATGCGCTTTACACCGATACGACCCAAACGGCAGTGCTACAAATAAGTTGCACTATCATTATTATCTTTATATCTTTTGGCATCAATTATTATGAATATGTGTATCACTACGATCGAGATCAAATGAACCATTTTCATTGGGTGTGTAACCATATAAGGTTTTATTCATGTAAACAGAACAACAGTTTATTCTCTTACTTAAATGAATAACCGTATTGCAATAAACATGATCAAATCATATTCATGCTCAACGCAAACACCAAATAACATTTATTTAGGTTCAACACTAATCCCGAAAGTATAGGGAGTGTGCGATGATGATCATATCAATCTTGGAACTACTTCCAACACTCATCGTCACTTCTCCTTCAACTAGTCTTTGTTTATTCTGTAACTCCTGTTTCGAGTTACTAATCTTAGCAACCGAACAAGTATCAAATACTCAGGGGCTACTATAAACACTAGTAAAGCACACATCAATAACCTGTATATCAAATATACCCTTGTTCACTTTGCCATCCTTCTTATCCACCAAATATTCAGGGCATTTCCGCTTCCAGTGACCATTCCCTTTGCAGTAGAAGCACTTAGTCTCAGGCTTAGGTCCAGACTTGGGCTTCTTCACTTGAGCAACAACTTGCTTGCCGTTCTTTTGAAGTTCCCTTCTATCCCTTTGCCCTTTTCTTGAAACTAGTGGTCTTGTTAACCATCAACACTTGATGTTCTTTCTTGATTTCTACCTTCATCGATTTCATCATCATGAAAAACTCGGGAATCATTTTCGTCATCCCTTGCATACTATAGTTCATCACGAAGTTCTACTAACTTGGTGATGGTGACTAGATAACTCTGTCAATCACTATCTTATCTGGAATATTAACTCCCACTTGATTCAAGCGATTGTAGTACCCAAACAATCTGAGCACATGCTCACTAGTTGAGTGATTCTCCTCCATCTTTTAGCTATAGAACTTGTTGGAGACTTCATATCTCTCAACTCGGGTATTTGCTTGAAATATAACTTCAATTCCTGGAACATCTCATATGGTCCATGATGTTCAAAATATCTTTGAAGTCCCAATTCTAAGCCATAAAGCATGGTGCACAAAACTATCAAGTAGTCATCATATTGAGCTAGCCAAACGTTCATAACGTCTGCATCTGCTCCTGTAATAGGTCTGTCACCTAGCGGTGCATTAAGGACATAATTCTTCTGTGCAGCAATGAGGATAAACCTCAGATCGCGGATCCAATACGCATCATTGCTACTAACATTTTTCAACACAATTTTCTCTAGGAACATATCAAAATAAACATATGATGCAACAACGCAAGCTATTGATCTTACAACATAATTTGCAAAATACTACCAGGACTAAGTTCATGATAAATTTAAGTTCAATTAATCATATTACTTAAGAACTCCCACTTAGACAGACATCTCCCTAGTCATCTAAGTGATCACGTGATCCAAATCAACTAAACCATAACCGATCATCACGTGAGATGGCGTAGTTTTCAATGGTGAACATCTTATGTTGATCATATCTACTATATGATTCATGCTCGACCTTTCGGTCTCCGTGTTCCGAGGCCATATCTACATATGCTAGGCTCGTCAAGTTTAACCTGAGTATTCCGCGTGTGCAAAACTGGCTGGCACCCGTTGTAGATGGACGTAGAGCTTATCACACCCGATCATCACGTGGTGTCTAGGCACGACGAACTTTGGCAACGGTGCATACTCAGGGAGAACACTTCTTGATAATTAGTGAGAGATCATCTTAAAATGCTACCGTCAATCAAAGCAAGAATAAGATGTATAATAGATAAACATCATATGCAATCAAAATTTGTGACATGATATGGCCATGATCATCTTGCGCCTTTGATCTCCATCTCCAAAGTACTGTCATGATCTCTATCGTCACCGGCACGACACCATGATCTTCATCATCTTGATCTATATCAATGTGTCATCACATGGCTGTCTCACCAACTATTGCTCTTGCAACTATTGCTATCGTATAGCGATAAAGTAAAGCAATTATTTGGCACTTGCATCTTATGCAACAAAGAGACATTCATAGGGCTTCTGCCAGTTGCCGATAACTTCAACAAAACATGATCATCTCATACAACAACTTATATCTTATCACGTCTTGACCATATCACATCACAACATGCCCTGCAAAAACAAGTTAGACGTCCTCTACTTTGTTGTTGCAAGTTTTACGTGGCTGCTACGGGCTTAAGCAAGAACCAATCTCACCTACGCATCAAAACCACAACGATAGTTTGTCAAGTTGGTGCTGTTTTAACCTTCGCAAGGACCGGGCGTAGCCACACTCGGTTCAACTAAAGTTGGAGAAACTGACACCCGCTAGTCACCTGTGTGCATAGCACGGCGGTAAAACCAGTCTTGCGTAAGCGTATGCGTAATGTCGGTCCGGGCCGCTTCATCCAACAATACCGCCGAACCAAAGTATGACATGCTGGTAAGCAGTATGACTTATATCGCCCATAACTCACTTGTGTTCTACTCGTGCATATACCATCAAACCATAAAAACCTAGGCTCTGATGCCACTGTTGGGGAACATAGTAATTTCAAAAAATTTCCTACGCACACGCAAGATCATGGTGATGCATAGCAACGAGAGGGGAGAGTGTTGTCTATGTACCCTCGTAGACCGAAACGGAAGTGTTGACGCAACGTAGAGGAAGTAGTCGTACGTCTTCCCGGTCCAACCGATCCAAGCACCGTTACTCCGGCACCTTCGAGTTCTTGACACACGTACAGCTCGATGACGCACCCCGGGCTCCGATCCAGCAGAGCTTCAGGGAGGAGTTCCGTCAGCACGACGGCGTGGTGATGATCTTGATGTTCAATTGTCGCAGGGCTTCGCCTAAGCACCGCTACAATATGACCGAGGTGTAATATCGTGGAGGGGGGCACCGCACACGGCTAAGCAACGATCACGAAGATCAACTTGTGTGTACATGGGGTGCCCCCTACCCCCATATATAAAGGAGTGGAGGAGGGGAGGGCCGGCCCTCTTCTATGGCGCGCCCTAGGGGAGTCCTACTCCCACCGGGAGTAGGATTCCCCCTTTCCTAGTCCAACTAGGAGTCCTTCCATGTATTAGGAGTAGGAGACAAGGAAGGGGAAGAGAGAAGGGAAGGAAGGAGGGGGTGCGGCCCCTCCCCCTAGTCCAATTCGGACTAGGCCATGGGGGGCGCGCGGCCTGCCCTAGGCAGCCCCTCTCTCTTTCCCGCAGGGCCCAATAAGGCCCAATACTTCTCCCCGGCGAATTCCCGTAACTCTCCGGTACTCCGAAAAATACCCGAATCACTCGGAACCTTTCCGAACTCCGAATATAGTCGTCCAATATATCGATCTTTACGTCTCGACCATTTCGAGACTCCTCGTCATGTCCCCGATCTCATCCGGGACTCCGAACTCCTTCGGTACATCAAAACTCATAAACTCATAATATAACTGTCATCGAAACCTTAAGCGTGCGGACCCTACGGTTCGAGAACAATGTAGACATGACCGAGACACGTCTCCGGTCAATAACCAATAGCGGGACCTGGATGCCCATATTGGTTCCTACATATTCTACGAAGATCTTTATCGGTCAGACCGCATAACAACATACGTTGTTCCCTTTGTCATCGGTATGTTACTTGCCCGAGATTCGATCGTTGGTATCCAATAACTAGTTCAATCTCGTTACTGGCAAGTCTCTTTACTCGTTACGTAATACATCATCTCGCAACTAACTCATTAGTTGCAATGCTTGCAAGGCTTAAGTGATGTGCATTACCGAGAGGGCCCAGAGATACCTCTCCGACATTCAGAGTGACAAATCCTAATCTCGAAATACGCCAACCCAACAAGTACCTTTGGAGACACCTGTAGAGCACCTTTATAATCACCCAGTTACGTTGTGACGTTTGGTAGGACACAAAGTGTTCCTCCGGTAAACGGGAGTTGCATAATCTCATAGTCATAGGAACATGTATAAGTCACGAAGAAAGCAATAGCAACATACTAAACGATCGGGTGCTAAGCTAACGGAATGGGTCATGTCAATCAAATCATTCAACTAATGATGTGATCCCGTTAATCAAATAACAACTCTTTGTCCATGGTGAGGAAACATAACCATCTTTGATTAACAAGCTAGTCAAGTAGAGGCATACTAGTGACACTCTGTTTGTCTATATATTCACACATGTATTATGTTTCCGGTTAATACAATTCTAGCATGAATAATAAACATTTATCATGATATAAGGAAATAAATAATAACTTTATTATTGCCTCCAGGGCATATTTCCTTCAAAAAGAGCTTGATGTCTACTACACAACCTTCTTCTTGTAGACGTTGTTGGGCCTCCAAGTGTAGAGGTTTGTAGGACAGTAGCAAATTTCCCTCAAGTGGATGACCTAAGGTTTATCAATCCGTGGGAGGCATAGGATGAAGATGGTCTCTCTCAAACAACCCTGCAACCAAATAACAAAGAGTCTCTTGTGTCCCCAACACACCCAATACAATGGCAAATTGTATAGGTGCACTAGTTCGGCGAAGAGATAGTGATACAAGTGCAATATGGATGGTAGATATAGGTATTTGTAATCTGAAAATATAAAAACAGCAAGGTAGCGAGCGATAAAAGTTTAGTGTAAACGGTATTGCAATGGTAGGAAACAAGGCCTAGGGTTCATACTTTCACTAGTGCAAGTTCTCTCAATAATAATAACATAATTTGATCATATAACTATCCCTCAACATGCAACAAAGAGTCACTCCAAAGCCACTAATAGCGGAGAACAAACGAAGAGATTATAGTAGGGTATGAAACCACCTCAAAGTTATCCTTTCTATTCTATCTATTCAAGAGTCCGTAGTAAAATAACATGAAGCTATTCTTTCCGTTCAATCTATCATAAAGTTCATACTAGAATAACACCTTAAGACACAAATCAACCAAAACCCTAATGTCACCTAGATACTCCATTGTCACCTCAAGTATCCACGGGCATGATTATACGATATGCATCACACATTCTCAGATTCATCTATTCAACCAACACAAAGTACTTCAAAGACTGCCCCAAAGTTTCTACCGGAGAGTCAAGACGAAAACGTGTGCCAACCCCTATGCATAGGTTCATGGGCAGAACCCACAAGTTGATCACCAAAACATACTTCAAGTGGATCACGTGATATCCCATTGTCACCACAGATAAGCACGACAAGACATACATCATGTGTTCTCAAATCCTTAAATACTCCAATAAGATAACTTCAAAGGGAAAACTCAATCCATTACAACAGAGTAGAGGTGGGAGAAACATCATGATATCCAACTATAATAGTAAAGGTCGCGATACATCAAGATCGTGCCATAGAGAGAACACGAGAGAGAGAGAGAGAGAGAGAGAGAGAGAGAGATCAAACACATAGCTACTGGTACATACCCTCAGCCCCAAGGGTGAACTACTCCCTCCTCGTCATGGAGAGCTGGTGGTGCTAGGAAAGATCCTCCTTTGGATTCTGGCAATGTTGTAAGCGCGAAGCGTGCGCCCAGAGCTCCTATAAAGTTTTGCTCCCCTGTGCAGCAACTTCACCCTCATAAATTCCCTCACCTGGACAAGGCTCGCAGGTTGTATAATCTGTTGCTTAGTGATGAATGGCGCGAGAAGTATGCCAAGTGAGTATCTCTCATTATTTTTCCTCTTCTTTTTCTTCTGTTGTTTGTAACTGCTAGATAAATATGACCTGAACTGTTCCTTTTTATACAACTCGAACTGCTATGAATGCCTTATCTTGCTTCTCCTTCTTTTTGTTCTTTTGTGTGCTGCAGGAATACATTCTCAATGATACCTCAGCCTGATGAAAGCGTAACTAACTTCACTGGGAATCGCATCTCAGAAGTTTTTTTACCTGGGCAAATGATGGAGGGTGATGCAATTGACTTCCTCATTGATGATTGGAAGCAAGATCCCGAGAGAAATGCTGATTTCGCATCTGGGAAAAGGATATTGATGAGTCCATATTTCATCACGACAATCAATCAGATCGGTTTCTTTCTGTTGAACAAGACTGCCTATTGTTTTTACGAGTTTTAATAATACTTTGCTTGTTGATCCTTTTCCGCTAGCTATTTCTATTTTGGCTTTTTTGCAGGTTGTGCTTGACTGTTTGTTTTACGAGGATGAAAATAAAGTGTTTAATGTGGAGAGTGCAGCGAGAGATTTCAAGAGCTATGTTAAAGCTAATGAAGACTTGCTCAGTGACGACCTTGTGAGATCTACTAGCTGATTTTTGGTTTTTATTTGTTTGTTGTGATGCTGGTTTTTATTTTGAATATTTAACATCTCTTTTTTGGTCATTTGTTTTTAGATCATGATGCCTCTATTCAAGCCTATGGTTTTATCAAAGGATAGGAAATGAACCACTATTCCTTATATGTCATGAATCGGTACCGAAGTAGCGTTGACATCCTTGACTCTTTACCTTATCCGAAGAACCACCGTCCTTCAAAGAACACCTATCACAAAGACTGCGAGAAGATTGTGAGTGACATTTATTATCTGTACTGGATTAATATTTCTGCATCTTTGTTTCTGCCTTTTCTGAGACCTAAAATAGTGTGGGTTGTTTTTTTTACACATTTCTAGATTGGTCAAAGTAATGAAGGCTGTGCATGGTGATGCTCAGTACAATGCGAGCAAGCAGCCCAATTGGGAGCTGTTTGCAAAGAAACCAACGTTTGTCAAGGTTCCACTTCAAGGGGAAAATGAATGTGGCCATTATACTCTGAATTATGCGGGATGCTATGATGGTGAAAAGATCGTTGAGAACATTCGAGATTATGACGTGGGTTTCTTGTTGAGCTTTTCACTTTTTGTTTTTGGCTTATTATGCATCCTTTTTTTATGTGTCATGATTTTTTATAATTTGTTTTATTGTTTTGCAGCCACGCATTGTTGATTGGAACGCTGAGGATCTGTATAGAGTTGTGTTCAACCGGAATAACCATATTATGGTGACGGAGCTTCCCAAGGAGGTTCAGGCTTTGGCTCCTGATGCATAGGAGAAATGGTCATCATTTGCATAGTGAATTGGATAGTTGTGTGATATATCTCTTGAAAACATTGTAGGCTCTATTTTGTAGTGTTTGATGTCTTGTCGAGTACTATGTAATAACTAGTATATTTTGTGTTGTGTTTTAAGTGTGGCACAATGTTTAACAAACTTTTTTTCCATGATGATTGTGTGGTTGAATAGCTGTTTCATTTGTGTATGTTTCATCGGGAATTCGTTTTGGTTAAGTTTTATTTTTTGTACTGAAGACTTATATAGTAGTTGAACTGAAAACACTTTTTTTTCAAGCGTATTTACGAGTTGTTGCTGAGAAAGTGAGATTTATTTTATTTCTATGTGATTCCATCCTAAGTTGGACCTTTATAGTTTATGTACTCTCGTTTTCTTGTACTTATGATATAGTTCTGTTAGTACTGATTTGTAATCTCATTCAGCGTAAGGCTTTTAAAATTTTGGTGCCAAATTTCTGTTTGAACTTCTTGAACTTTATTAGTTGAACTTCATAGTAAAAGTTAAAGTACTTGTTTAAATTAGCTATGTTTAAGAGATAGTCCTATTTAGTTCAAAATTATTTCTTTCTGAAGGCATTAATTGGTATCATCATAGCACTTACCGAATAAACTTAGTTGTACTGAGATTCAGTTGTGCTAGTACTTTGATTAATTATTTATTTTTTGTGTTGTTTGATGCTAGTACGTCTTCTATTGTGTTTCTTGTGATTTTTCTCTTTTGTCGAACTTATATCTTTTTGATTTAGTTTTTGGCCTTCTTTTTTTCTAGGCTGTGGTTCTTCTCTAGGCAATGTTTGGTATAATCCTAGCACTTGCCGTATAGACTTTGTTGTACTGAGATTTCAGTTGTATTGTCACTCTTAATTCTTAGTATGTCACTGTTTTAAGGAATGCAAACTGAAGCTTCCCGTTCCTTTTTATATATTTGTATAATGAACGTACCGTGTGTTCAACTGTACCAGAACTTTCAGTCCTAGCATGCTAGTGACTAGGAAATACGTACTGGTGTTTCTTTGCTTTTCCTGTTGCAGTACTTAGTGAATTTCTAACTACTTTTTAGCATGATGCTTTTTAGTACTGAATGTTGTCCTCGGCTGAAACTTAGTCTTTTTAGTGTTCTTCTGAAACTAAAAACTGATCTTTTTAGCGTGATAGTACTACCGTTCATATCTAAGCTGTACTGAGCCTCGAAGGCTACTATTTGCTTTTGTCCTTAGTTAGTCTGCCACTTTTTTTTTGCGAAAATATTCATGTGTTATTTTTTTCTCCATGACTAGTCCTGCGTGGCAGCCATCAAGTTTCAACTTCAACCTACTTCAACTTCAAATGATGGATCAACAAAATAGGAAGCTAGCAAACTTGTTGGATGACATAAGCAAACAATGTACTTGATAGACATAGGCAAACTTGTTCAAACACTGACACACATAGCATAAGGTATCTGGTTCAACATAACGAAAGCAAACTACAAATTTGAAACAACAATACTAAGGACACACATAGCATAAGGTAGCCGGTTCAACATAACGAATGCAGACTTTCATGCATCTTCATCCGCGAAGTTGCAGTGGTAGTAGGGGTCAGCCTCCTGCTCTTTTGAAATATCCCAACCTGTCACGATGTTTTCGATTGTCTTCCATGACTTGTACGTTGCGTACGCATCTATTCCTGCATACGTGATGAGGTTGTCTGGCAGCGGGCTGGTCCCCCACAGTTTGTGGTCTGCCCTGTTCATCTTCTTCTTCGTGCCTTCGTAGAATGGGTGGATGACGCCGCCTGCAACATCGACCAAGGAGTCGTAGTATTTTTTGGTCTTTGGATCTTTCCACTTGCGCTGCATGTCGATGAAGTTGTTGGGGTTGATTTCTAGACCAGACTTCTCTAACATCCGCTTGTCACCTCCAATGCTGAAACCAACAAATGTGTACAATTTCTCCTCCTGCAGGAAGTCTTTGAGGCGCTTGGGCCTGCAAGGGGGGAGACACACATTTAAAGATTAGTCTTCTTTTTTGAGGATTTAATTCTTCTGCTTTTTTTTGTTTTACAAGTGATAATCCATGAGGTAGATGCTTATATATTATGAGCCATGCATGAATGTAGTTCAGAAACTAGTACACAAAGTCCTGAAATTAAATTCAACTACACCGTGTTATTTTTTCTTTTTTGCTATCTTCGTTGCTTCACCAAATTAGAGAATCATTTTACCAGAGTCAATGATACATGCGCTGCTTGTTTTAAGTTTTAGTTTTCTTTTTTGTTGAATAGAAGACCTATACGAGTGCTTGATACATCTTTGTGCATTAATTCTATATCAAGATCAAAAATTAGTTTGAGAAACATGTGCATCAAGATATGGACCTATACCACTTCACCAAAGATCTTTTAATACATCAATTCTATAAACTATACTAGTGCATCAAGATCAAAATCTATGCTAGTACATCAAGTTCAGAAATTAATTTGGTGCATAAAGTTCAGAATGCTATAAACTTTTTTTCAGATGCTAATCTGGTGAAACAATCCACTTCACAGTTTCAGAAATGCATGTAACTTGAGAAACATGTAATCGTGCATCCACTTCATAGACTATAGTAGTTCATCTAGTTGGGAAACAAGTTTTAATTAAGTTTTTAGTGACTAGTACTGGTACAACAGATGAATGGACAATAGTATGGGTTACCATTTTGTGGCAGCTGCATTGTGGTACACCAAGCAGAGTTCCTCGACGCACAACTGCAGGACTACCACCATTTGTGGAGGTTTTTCCTCGTCGGTGTACTCCACATCAACTCCGATGAAGCTCGGATACAAGCCGCCGCCCTTCATCCTGAGCCTGCTCATCATCTCGTCGGCCTTGTCTGGTTTGCTGGTGCAGATGATCTCCAGCGTCTCCTTGCCGTGGAGCTCAACCCATTTGAGCATTTTGGTGTACTCATGCTTCTCGCCGGGGACGTGAGCGTCGACGAGGTTGCTGCTCTTGTTCGAAGTCTCGTCATGGTGACGCTTGGCGGATGATTCCTCCGCCATCGCCTTCCTCCGGCGACTGTGGGCTTGGGAGAGAGAAATTTTTGGTTTGTGTGCAGTGGAGATGGAAGCAGCAATGGTGGTTCTGTGAATGAGGCAGAGATGGAAGACAATGGGGTATTTTGCAGTGCGTCGATGGTGGTGTGTTGGAGGCGGTTCGTCGGGGACGTGGGTGTAGTGGTCGTGGGGGTCGCCGTTTGCAGTGCGTCGTGGCAACCGCCCAGTGGGTGGCGCGGGTGGTGGCCTGGAAGAACTAGCCATCCAAGACAAATGTTTTTTACTGCTGCACTGATTAGTCTTGTCAAGCTGTACTTACGATCTGCTAAATCCCACTTACACGTCTCTGCGGTGGTGATGATGGCATTTTGCACTGTTTAGGTGACGTATGGCTCTGTGATGTTTTTCCGTGTGGATGTTTAAGCATTGTTTTTCTATTGAAGTCTTTATACACTAGTTTATGTCAAAACATTTTTTCAGTGCCCTGGGAGTTGTTGCTCAAAACTTGTACTTATTTTATTTTCATCTGTACCAACCTAAGTTAGGCCTTTATAGTTTTTGTATTCTCATTTTTAGTGCACTTATGTTTTAGTATTGTGTGAACTGAATTGTAATTTCATACAGCGCACGGGTTTGAAATTTGATGTCATAGTGGTGCGAGTGGCCTGACTGATCCTGCTGTTTTAGTACTGATGTCGTATGTATGTTTGAACTGATTTTTTTATAACTTAGGTTGGGGGTGGGGGTTTGAAATTATTTTACGACCAGATCGTTTGTTGTGGTGTGGACAGATTTTATATAAATAAGAAATTTAGCAGAATTTACAAATAAATTCTATTTGAACTTTTTGAATTTTAGTAGTTGAACTTGTCAGATTTTATATAAATAGGAAATTTAGCATAATTGACAAACATTATATGTTTGAACTTTTAGAGTTTTAGTAGTTGAACTTGTCAGATTTTATATAAATAGGAAATTTAGCATAATTGACAAACATTATATGTTTGGACTTTTAGATTTTTAGTAGTTGAACTTGTCAGTTTTTCTATAAATAAGAAATTTAGCATAATTGACAAACATTATATGTTTGAACTTTTTGAGCTTTAGTAGTTGAACTTGTCAGATTTTATATAAATAAGAAATTTAGCATAATTGACAAACATTATATGTTTGAACTTTTTGAGTTTTAGTAGTTGAACTTGAAAGTAATATTTAATTCGGTTTTTTAAATTATGTACATTTAACAGATAGGCTATTAAGTTCTGTTCTTTTTAGAGGTTCATTGTTTTTGTATCATATTTTTTCCTTTTTTCTTGTAGAGGTTAATTGACAAACATTTTTCTTGTAGTTTATATTTCTTTGTCCCGCCCTCTGGTTTGTATACCTGGGCTTATTGGTGGGGTGTTTTGTTGATGATGTAGGCTATTGGGCCGTTTTCCGGCCCAGATAGCTTGTCCGCGCGGCTGTGCAGTGCGTCGTGCGCGTGCGCTCTGGGTTTAGTCCCACCTCGCTAGTCGAGGGGGCTCCGGACCTGTTTATAAGCGCAGCCGAGGCTCACCAGTTGAACTCCTCTGAACACTTACCTGAGCGCTTATACATGGCGCTCTCTCTCTCTCTTGACCTGTGGGCCCTGGTCGGCGGGTCCTGCATTGTGCGGATTACTAGGGATTCGCCCACGGGCTCAAGTTCAAGTATCTAGCATTGTTAGGGCCTACGCCTGACCTTGGGCGGTCAATTTTTTTGTTTGTTTGAATCTAGTACTTGACTCCACCAGTAACTTGGACTGATACTTTTTGTTCTAGTTCTTGTCAGTTTTGTGTGAGTGTAATCTTTTTCATTTGAGTTTTTTGCCTTCTTTTTTGTGTTTGTTTTTGTGATTATTCTCAAGTTTCTTCTGGTGTCATTTTCAGAACTATGGTACTTGCGTGTAGACTGAGTTGTACTGATAGTGCATTCATAGTAGCGCTTACGGACTGATGCTTCTATGTACCTTTTATTGTAGTAAGTATGTACTGTCCGATCAAGTGTACTGAGTTGTACTGACATGGAACAACGTTGTGTGATTTGTTGCATCATAACTAGTACTTTAGAGCAACGACAACGTTCCATTCAGAAGCTACTTTTCAATTTTGAAATGATGGATTAACAACATACGAAACTACCAAACCAAACTTATATAATGAGATAAGCAAAACATTGTACTTGATGACATAACTAAACTTGTTCAAACATGACAAGCATGACATAATCATAATGGTTCAACCCAACAAGAGCAAACTACTAATTTGAAACAACAAGATAAAAGGAAAGCAAAAGCGGAAGTAAAACAAAGACAAGCTGTAATGTATCTTCATCCCGTAAAGGGGCAATAGGGGCGGTCGTAGAAGTTTTCAGTCTCCCACTCTTTCACATATTCCAAACCATCTGTGATGTAGTCGATCATGAACCATGACTTGTGCGCGGCGTACGCATCTACTCCTGCGTACTCGATGAGGTTGTCTGGCAGCTCGCTGGTCACCCACAGTTTGTAGTCTTCCTGCGTGTTGATCTTGTTCTTCATGCCTTTGTAGAATGGGTGGATGATGCTGGCTGCAACATTAGTCAAGGAGTCATACTCTTTTCCGGTGTATGGAACTCTCCACTTGCGCTGAATGTCGATGAACTTGTTGGGGTTGATCTCCATACCGGACAACTTTAGCTTCTCTTTGTCGCTTTCAATGCTGAAATCGGCAAATGTGAACAACTTCTCATGCTGCAGCATCTCGGTCAGGCGCTTGGGCCTGCAAGGGTAGAGACATTTTGAATATTAGCATTACTTTTGATGTTTGAATTATTCATTTTTGTTTTGTTTTACAAGCGATGAATCCATGAAGTAGTTGTTTATGTAGGATAAACAATGGATGAATGTACTTCAAAAACTAGTAAAGAAAGTTCTGAATTAAATTAAGTACATCATGTTATTCTTCTTCTTGGATTATACATAGTTTCAGTCAATGTTGTATGTTCTGCATTGGTACTAGTTTAGTCTACTTTTGTTGAAATAGGATAACACAGAACCAGTGCTTCACCAAGTCCTTAGTTTATTTTCTTATGAAAATAACATTAGATCAAATTCAGAAAATACTTCACTACATCAAGTTCAGAAACATCTTTTTAATACATCGAGTACATAGACTACTCTATTGGATCATCTTCAGAAACTACACTGGTCGATCAACTTCAGAATTTAATCTTCCGCAAGATTTTCCAAATAGTAACCCAGTGCATCAGGTTCAAAAATACATTTATAGTATATCTACTTGAGAAAATGCAGTAGTGCACCCACTTTTCACAAACCACACTAGTACATCTAGTTGGAAAACAAGTCTGATTAAATTTTCAGGATACAGTACTAATAAAACAGATAAACCATATGCAGGGCAAATGAGTAGGATTGCTCACCATTTTGTGGCCGCTGCGATTACGCACAACTGCAGGACTGCTGCCATCTGGGGAGGTTCATCTTCGTTGGTGTAGTGCACACCAACACCGACGATCCTACGAGTCCTGCCGCCAAGCTTCCTCCAGAGCCTGGAGATCACCTCGTCGGCCTTTTCTGGTACGCTGGTGCAGACAATCTCCAGCATCTCGTTGCCGTGGAGCTCAACCCTTTTGAGGGTTGTTGTGTACTCGCGCTTCTCTCCAGGGACGTTAATGTCGACAAGGTTGCTGCTCTTGTCCGATGTCTCGGCATGATGACGCTTGGCGGACGGTTCCTCCGCCATTGCCTTCCTCCGGCGACTGTGGGCTTTGGAGAGAGAAGTTTTTGGTTTGTGTGCAATGGAAATGGAAGTGGCAATAGTGGTTTGTGGGAACGAGGGAGAGATGGAAGAGAATGGGATTTTTTGCAGTGCGTGGACTGGGATTTGTGGGAGGCGGTTCGTTCGGGGGCGTGTGTGTAGTGGGTGTTGTGGCATGGGGTCACCGTTTGCAGTCCCTTGTGGCAGCCGCTCAGTGGGTGGCGCGGGTGGTGGCGTGGAAGAACTAACCGTCCAAGTTAAATGGTTTTTACTGTTGAACTGACTAGTCTTGTCAAGCTATAATTATGACCTGCCAAATCCCACTTGCACGTCTCTGTGGTGGTGATGATGGCATTTTACTATGGCACCGATTCGTATAGTCAAGCTGTACTTATCAGCTGCTTATCCCACTTGCACGTGTCAGCATCGGTGTTGATGGAGGTCTGAACTCCTCTACTGTCGTACTCGGACTGGTGATTGAAGTGTAATTGAACGTACCAAATACCAGTGAGACTATGTGTGGTGCTAATGTTTTTTTAAAAAAATTCGTATTTTTTAAAGGATTGTTTATATCAAGATAATCTATGAGTATTTTTACAGATAAATTAGATTTTCACCAGTACAGGATGTATTATATTCGCATTTTGCTTGAGGTAATTATTTTTATGTACTGATGGTCTTTTTGAATTGGGACTGGCAGGAGCAGGCATAGCCTTGATTTTTCAAAACGATTTTTTTGAGTCATTCACTAGTGTGTTTGTTTTACTATGCCTTTTGTACTGCCGACTGAGAATTATCAATACTGATGTACTACAAGAGTTTAAATTTTTCCTTCACATTTTTTTGCTGAGTTACTGGTTGACAGTAGCGTTTTGCGTCAGATATCTCCAGATAAGTTTTTTCAAATTTATTTGTGACTGCATTCAAAAGGATTATCAAATGGTTTAAATAATAATGTCACTACTTCAGCAGGCACCAATCAGAAATTATATTAGTACTGATGTATACTCTGCCTTGTACTGACGTCTGAGAGTTATCAGTACTGATGTACTACAAGAGTTTAAATTTTTCCTTGACATATTTTTTTCCTGAGTTACTGGTTCACAGTAGCGTTTTGCGTCAGATATATCTAGATAAGTTTTTTCAAACGTTTTTTGTGACTGCATTCAAAATGATTATCAAACAGTTTACATAATAATGTCACTGCTCCAGCGGGCACAAATCAGAAACTAAAAAATAACTTTAGTTCTGATCGAGAAATCGATGATAAAGCTAAATAAGTTTTGGTAACGACAGTGTTTCTGAAATGCTTCCTCATTGTGTGCTGATGCAACTGAGACTACAAGGTTATTTTTTAGTTGACACAGCAGGATAACCACTATGTATTGTTCAGTCTTGAGCTTCTCCTAACTGTCCCCGAATGTTGTGCCTTGCCGGCGCTCTTTCCAGGTTGAGCCTTGGCAGCTTCATCGTCAGTTTCAGTTTCCTCGCCCCCGACACTTTCATCTTCATTGTCTTCGTCTGATTGGCCGTCATTCTCATCAAACTATTCTTCTTCATCGTCTTCATTTGATTGCTTGGAACTCTGTACCTTGCCCTGTTTATGTTCAGCTCAACTGACCTCCTTGCCCACTTTGCACGTGCGGGCATTATGTCCGTCAGTTCCGCCACACTTGCGGCAAGTGTAGCTGTTACGTGTGTTGTCTCCATTGGTAGAAAGCTGGGTGGCTCCAATCTGCTTGTTCTTGTTGACAGTGGCATATGTGCGGAGTGGGCATGTGCGGTAGTTATGGTTGCTCACGACGTTGCAGAATCCGCATGTCCTTATCCCGAGGGGTTTGCCGTCCGGGCCAAATTCCACGCGCTTGATGGGGCGTGGTGGCTTTTTGGCTGCTGCTTGCGTCTTGCTCTTCCTCCCCTTTGTGTTTGAGAATATTGGGGGTTTAATCACCCTTTCCTACTACTGCTGGTAGGATGTGCTATTGTCATGTCGTTCGCCTACAGCACCATCAAGCTCATGATCTCGCATGTGAGCTTGTCGGTGCTCTTGAGTGTGCACATGGGCAAGCTCCGGTTGCTGCTGCTCCTCTTCCTCGTTCTCAAATGGGTCAATAGCTCCCAGATGGTTCATCTCGGATAACATTGTAGCAATATCCTGCTCAATGGCTTCATTGTCCGCGACACCTCCATTTTCAGCAGAATGCATGGGGTCGAGTTCTTGTTCAAGTTTGTCCATGACGACCCGCGACCTTGCCATTTGTTCTTGGCTTCTCAAGCTTTTTCCGTGCACCCTCATGTTCAGCGTCAGCAGTGAGCTTTCAATGCAGTATTGGGATGACTTGTTTGACGCTACTGTCCTCAAGTCATTTTTGTCAAATGTTGGCTGGATGTTCGGGCGTTTGGTGTATCTCCTGAGTATGTATTTCTCTGGAATGCTGGCAGCCTTAATTGTCTACATCATGCACAGGACATGCACGCAGAAAAGACCTGTATTTGTTTTTGGAAGAGGTGCATGTTTTTTGTCATTTCATTCGAACAAAAACTTTGCAAAAAAAGTAATACAGTATGTAACATCTTTTTTGTAGTCATCACCTGTGTGGTCCCATAACCTGCACTCGCACTCATATGTTTCTCCCACGGGGTCTGCAACCACCTGGAACGCGTGCTGAGCCCACACAGACAGTTTTTGCGGGTGGTTGTAGCGCACTAGGTACTTTGTGGTCTCTTCCGTCTCTGTCACCGTGAAGAGTGTGCTCAGTTTTAGCCTATCTCTGATCTCGCTGTACACAGCTCGCGTGTACAGATTTGCCATCTGGGTGCCAAACCCATAGAAGGTTAGTGTGTTTTGTTCCTTCTGCAGATGCAAGAATGATGACCAAATTGTTAGTTTTCTTACAGGAAAAACTTCTAATAAAGTTTTTACTTTAGTAAGCATGTAATTTTTTGTCTTACGACAAGTGATAGAGCTATACCCGGTTACCCATTGTCTCCTGGTTCTCTGTCTGCCTCCTGGTTTTGACGCAGGAGTTTACCTGGCTGACAAGCCAGTGTAGGTTATGTCTCTCATTTGCGTAGTTCTTCTTGAGCACATAGTTCATGCTCTCACTTCGCTGTGTGGATGTCATTTTGGTGCAGAAAATTTCTTTGAAGTAGGCTGATATCCATTTCTCACGCTTGTTCCACATGCCCACCATTGTGGCATCATCGTGGAGGTTGTACTTATCCATGAGTCTTTTCCAGGCATCCTCAATCTCAGTTGGCATGAGGGGCCAGTTGAGAATTGATGTGAATTCATCCTTAAAGTCATCGTGTAGGAAATACATGTACGCGAGGTGTTCCCTGTACTTCTTCATAATGTGCCAGCGGCATAGCTTATGTACTGTGTTCTTGAAAACATCTACGATCGCCAAAGCTATTGCTGGGCACTGGTCTGCTAATGAGAAAATAGACTCGGAGTGGTCAGCAGATGGTTGTGCATATATACCAATAGAACTAACACAACATTTTTATTGTGTTACTTTCCTTTTCTTTTTTGGAAGGGTGGTGGTGGTTGGGGGTGGTTTTAGCGATTGTACCTGTGAGGATGCATGTAGGAGCCTTCCTTCTCATGCACCTTAAAAATGTCTTGAACAGCCACTTGAATGAATCTGCATCCTCATCTCTTATCAGGGCAAAACCAAAGAATGTAGTCTGTAAGTGGTTGTTAGTTCCGACAAACACCCCAAGTGGCATATGGTACTTGTTGGTCTTATATGTTGTGTCAAACATTACGCAGTCCCCGAAGTCCTGATACGCCCCTCGGCAGCTTGCGTTCGCCCAGAATATGTTCTTAACTCTGTCGGACTCATCGAGTTGCATGTCACAGAAGAATTCCCTGTTTATAGCTTTCATCTCCCTAAAGAAGTTGACAGTCTTTAGGACATCGTCCACATCATCAATCCTTGAATTCTTTGCTTTCCTGCATATTAAAAGTTCATTGAAAAATGCATGTTTAACTGGCGTCAAGTCATGCATTGCGTGATATGTTTGTACTGACAGAGGAAAAAAGATGGAGGCGGTTTATGGGAGGAGAACAAGTTTGTACTTACAGGTTAATCAGGTCTTCGACATTCATTTCGAGGAGGTAGCTACCAGGGTCATCACCGCCTAGTATGCTCATGATTTGCGCGTGTTCAACACCTTTGAACTACAGGTAGTTGACGTACTCCAAGATTGTTTTGTCAAAGTTTTTGTGGGAGTGCAAGAAGACAAGCATTTCTGCGGTGAGCTGTAGCCTATGGTTGTGTTCCCAGACTATCTCTTTTACGACAAATGTTCCATCCTTTTCCTTCTTTAGCCTCATTTTAGCCCCGCAGTTAGTTCTGGCTGTCGTCTTGTTACGCTGTCTATTTGCTTCAGACACCTTTGATTCATAAACTCCATGGCACGTGCAATAAAGGTAGGCTCTGGTCTTACACTTGGGGCCTTCCCTGACAGCAAAACCAGCGTGGTTCCCATATACGTTGTAGAAGTTCTTAGTTTCTTCGAAAGTTTCAAACCTCATCTCTAGCCTTGGCAGAACATAAGCTGGAATGTCAGGTGGCTGCACACAACAGTGACCAAACAAAAACGTAATTATGAAAATGTTAGATGGGGTGGTCACAACACCATGGTATGGACTGTGCTTGTATTTTTTTCTATATGGATACTTACATGTGTATAGCTCTGCGCTGCCTCTGGTGTTTGTTGTTCTCCCTGGTTTATGGGCGCCGGTGGTGTCACCCTTGGCACATGCAACAATGCATCTCTTGGAGGGAGCAACGTTGACGAAGATCTCCGTCTCTCGTTGTACGGACGTCTCCCCTCAGATTCACTGTGAGGTTGCTCCTGTCTATATGGCTCATATCTTGTACTTTTGAACCTGCTAGAGTGGTCAAAATTTCTGTCTTTTTGCCCTGGTCTTCCCATCGCAACTGCTTTTGCAGCACAGATGATTGATGTTGACGGAGCGACTGGTCGAAGCCTTCTTGCAACCCATCCACCGCTTCCTGTCCTTGGCTTTTTGCATGCGTTGGGGAAGGAAAACATTTGTTGTTGGTGATATTGTTGGCCTTGTTGCAACCCAGCATCGGCAAAGCTTGCATTCCCAGATATTGGTGTTTGCTGTATAGAAGAACCTGCCCATGCTTCTGATGATTGCGGTGTATCTTCAAATCTGCCTGTACTGTTGAAATATCCAGGCAGTATTTCTGGTGTTACCCAACCAGGTGGTGCCCCATATCTGTTTGGCTCATGAAATGCTTGCTGCGTGCGATGCCTTGCATGCTTCTGCAAACAACATTCAACAGTTTTGGGATTAATCTGGTTTCGTTTTCAGTCGAATTGATGAACGTTCATGTTCAAACACGGATGTACTGATGTACTATTTTTAGCAATGTTTTGTAAACTGGACATTGAACTCATGCATGACTTCTCTTTTGTTCTTCTATAACTTAGGCAACTACACTAGAAGTACTCCTAGTTTATGTATCATTGAACTTACTGTGTAACTGTGGCACTCTCTTGTCACTATCTACCTGGACTGACGCATTTGTTTAAGTTTTTTTAACTTGAACTGAAGATAGCATATTAGATGCACTGACAGTAACCTCGACATCCTAATCGTGCATCAATGCATCTACATTACAAGTACTTCTAGCTTATGTATCACTGAACTTACTGTGTAGCAATTATATTTTTTTCGGTAACAGTTTTGTTACTCGTTCGAACTGATGCAATTACATGACTTGTACTCTTAGAAATAACAACATACAACTCTTAGTGGTAGCTGAACCTTGTCACTATCTACCTGGACTGACGCATATGTTTAAGTTTTTTAAACTTGAACTGAAGATAGCATATTAGATGCATTGACAGTAACCTCGACATCCTAATCGTGTATCAATGCATCTACATTACAAGTACTGCTAGCTTATGTATCACTGAACTTACTGTGTAGCAATTTTATATTTGTTTGGTAACAGTTTTGTTACTCGTTCGAACTGATGCAATTACATGACTTGTACTCTTAGAAATAACAACATACAACTCTCAGTGGTAGCTGAACCTTGTCACTATCTACCTGGACTGACGCATATGATTAAGTTTTTTTTACTTGAACTGAAGATAGCATATTAGATGCACTGACAGTAACCTCGACATCCTAATCGTGCATCAAGTGGCAGGGGTGTCAATGAACTGATGCTAGCATTTGCAATGTACCATCGGGTTCTTCTTCATAGCAGGACTGATGAACTGATGGAGTGACACAAACGTGGGGAGCAGACATTACCTCCAGTGTACTATCTTCTTCTTCTACCTCTCGTGGGCATCTTACTGGCATGTTCTTGCGAGGCGGCACCATTGACGCAGCTCCTGCTTGTGGTGGACGTCTGGTGAAGAGGTCCATTGAGGAAGCACCTTGTGGGGATAACTGCCCCGGAGAAGGAGACCCGGCGACGGAGGGAGGCAGTAGGCGGGAATGACGGCTCCGTCGATGGATCCTGCAGCGGAGGGAGACAGGAGGCGGGGATCACGACCCCGACGATGGATCCGGCGACGGAGGGATGCAGGAGACGGGGATCACGGACCTGTCGATTAATCCGGCGACGGAGGGAGGCAGGAGGCGGGGATCACGACCCCGTTGCTGGATCCGGCGACAGAAGGAAGGAGGAGGAGGCGGCGGCGGATCCGTTGCCGACCAATCACGGCGCCGCGGGCTCCCTCGCTCCGGCTGCCGCCATCGCTCGCTCGCCCATGACGCTAGCCTCCGGCGGAAGAAGGCGCGTTGGGGTCGGGGGGGATCGTACGGTGTTGTGCGCGTCGCGCCTATAAGGGGAGGGGGTAACAGAATAATATTCTATTATGGGTAACAGATTAGTCCAGC
>NC_041393.1:476395958-476448855 GCF_002162155.2 Triticum dicoccoides | reverse complement strand
TATATGCATGCTTCTGCACAACATCTCCATCATCATTATCAGTACATCCTACGCAGGTGAGTTAGGATGCACTTGATCCCAGGAAGGTATCTATCCTTCAAACCAGATGAGTGCTTCAAACTAACAACAGTACATAATATCCAACAAAAGAGGGTCGTGCTACATCAGCAGAATACATGGCTCAGTCTAGATATCAGCACGAATCAAGTTGTGCATATTTTCTGTTGGCATGAACCACATCGCCGCATGTCGGGTTTGCAAAAGCCATCCATCGCATGGAAGCTTGATGCCTTTCACACCTGAAGATTATCTGGCAACAAGCTCTATCGATGAATCTCTGGATATGGTGACTCATGAAACCCATGGTATGATGTGTAAACACAGTCCCCCCTCGCGAATGAAGTTGCATAGCACGGTAATCATCACCGGTGATATGATCGATGATTGGTTGGATGATCGGATAATTGAGCCCAAGGAACAAGGGGTGGTTGCCGAGGCTGTAAACCCGCCTCCAGTTGAATACGCCAGGCCCAATGGAGCTGGGATCTTTCTCGAACACGAAGCAGCCATAGCCATCAATGTCACAAACGCCCCATGCATTGTACTGCATGTGGTTTGATGTAATGGTTTGGTTAATTTGGTATGTGCGAATGAGCATCAAATGACCAAAAGCCGTCAGCTGAGCGAGCGATAAACCACCACCCATTGGCTGGTATGATTCCAGGTCCTGGAATCATGAAGGCCAGCATATTTGCGTCTGCTGCAACAATTCAAATTGGAGACCAAAAGGACAACAATAAACAATCATGTTCAGAGGATGTGTGGAATTAAGATTATTATAACAGTGACACATATCATAGACAAAGATTGCAATGCCGTGGTCATAATCATACCCCAAGTTAAAAAAATAAGCCAATGGCTTTCATATGCTAGCAATATGTCATGGTTCAAACATCATGTAACAATGAGAGGAAAACATCTATGACAGCGCCTACTCATATTCTACCATAGCACTTACTACTACTGTTCTCATATCAACTCTAAGCAATAACATGCGTTGTTGTAAACGAGAGTAACATATAGCAATCATGATGTTATGCTCATAATATGTATTCTAACAATCATTAGATGCCAATTGTTCTCATATCAACTCTAACAATAACATGTGTGGTCATAAAAATCTAGGAAATGAGAGGAACATATAGCAATGATGTGGTTATAGACATGCTATGTATTCTAAATTTGTAATAAATGAACAGGCAGTCGTATTCATAAGGTAAAGATGAGATGAGATAGAACACTTACACAGCGATAGATTCCACCAGTATAGGCAGCCAATCTGTGCGTCGACCGCGTAATCGATGCCATCATGCACTATAGCATCAGACAGAAATGTTGCCTCAACAGGATTGATGATGAGCCATAACCATGTATGGCGACCGGATTCCAGATAGACTAATCCCATGTTGAACAAGGCAATGAGCTTGTAATCCATGTAGTCTTCTGATGGTGTGGGCACTTCGCAGATTACAACTTTCTGCAAACAGAGTCGAGCCAAAAGCTTGACGCGTCTCATGAGTAGTAGGCAGGAGTGTCCGGCGGGCCGCGAGGCTCGATGGCGGTGGTATCCAACGATGGAAGGGTGATCTCTCGCTAGGTGTAGATATCCATGAGACGCCACAGACTACCGGAGTGGTGGATGAGGACGATCCAGTTGGCCTTCATGCCCGCCCAGTAGTGGCCGCGCATGAAGGACAGGTGGACGGGTAGTGGTAGCATGTCGAGGGGCACCATGGCAACCTCCGTAGGATCGTCAAGTCGGTGTCTGGGCCACCTACGAGGATTGGGCCTCAGCAAGCAGGGTGTCTTGAAAAGAGCCGGCCGGTTGCAGACGAGTAGACGGTACAAAGACACCGAGCATGCGACCATACAGACGGTGCTGAGTAGGTCCATACGACTATAGATCTACTCCAAGAGAACATCGGGGAGGGAATTCCAATCGCGGCTCTGCGTGTCAGTCGGTTCTGCCATTGGGGTTTTCGGTGCCTGCGAGCCAGCGGGGAAGTGGATTCGGGCGGGCGAGCGAAGAAGCTTCTCCTCGTGTGGCCGAGCAGTGAGCGGGGGGATATGGTACGCGCAAGCTACCAAGGAAGATGGCGCGGGCGGGCGAGCGGTGAGCGGGGGTAAATGTTGTGCGGCCGACGATGGGGAGGAGAGGAGGAAGAAGATGAGAGGAGGAAGAAGAGTGGAAGACGGGGAAGAAAGTGCATTAAATCTCAATTATACTAGTACTACTACCAGGATATACCGTCCTTCAGAGTGTAAATATTTACACCGATGACATGTGGGTCTACCACAAGAGGGCCCATATGTTAGTTAATGGAGGACAGAGGTGCGTAGGCGTATTTGCGGAAGCGTGCTCTACTGGCAAACATGATGGCAGTACTGGGTAAGGCTGATTTAGTAACACCAACACACTGGTTCAGCTTATTAATTACGTGTCCCATCTGCTGCAGCGTGTATTGTCACTTCACTTCGAAGACTAGTTGAATAGTTCTCTCTGACCGAGATGGGGAATAATGGATTGCGAGGACTTCCTTTCTACAGTATCCCTATGCCTCTATGCTCACTTCACTCATTTTGCTCCGTACCTAGTCACTTGTTGAAATCTGTAGAAAGACAAATACTCCATATTTGGGAACAGAGGGAGGCTTTTACTCCGTATTTGGGAACAGAGGGAGTATCACCATATGGAGGGAACAGAGGAAGCTTGAAATATGAACATGTCAATGGGAGGGAGTAAGCCCCATGCATGCATGCATGCATGCAACATGCAACACTGACATGTACACATGGACGCACGCAACACTCACGCACCCATGCAGCACACAGCACACGACTCAAAACACACGCTCATGCTCAAGTGCTCAACCTAGACCCTACGTCCGTGAAAGACTGTACATTTAGAGATTTACACATTGACCAGGGCATAATTAACGCCCAAAAGTAGCAGACTTATGTGTGCATGCGACCATTGAGAGAATAAGATTAAATGAAGGCCGTTGCATGCCGTAATTAAGGATAGACATGTAGCCTATACCTACAGCACAAGTTGGTGCATTAATCAATCAATATTGATTTAGATTAAAGGCTAAATGCATTGGAAGTGTAGATGTACATCATGTACTACACTCTCTTTTTTATAGCCGATGTACACTCTTTGTTGGAAGACCGAGGGAGGACACGTGCATGCACTCACATACACAGCCATGGCGGTTCGCGCGCAAGGGTTGGACTCGTGTCGCGTTTGCGTAAAGTTTTGTTTAACTGATTTCTTTGCTCTGCCAACTGATAGGTGGGACCCAGAAACCAGGTGACAATTTAACCAGTCAACAAAGTGCCATGTCGACTATGTGGCCGGTCAGTAGGGTGCAATACGGTGCTCTACGATGAGCTAGTGATCGTATAATCACCGCAAAACTATATATAGTGACCGTAAAGTACGCAGTGTATTTTTCTCGCTAGTGTATTGTTACATACATTAACCGCTAGTGTATTTTTCTCGTTTCAAATTAAGCCATATTAATCGGAAAGTACGCAGTATGGACTACTAGTACTAGTAGTGCTTTGATGTTTCCCGTCAACTCGCTGAACGAGGAGAAGCTTGCTTACTACGCCTCTCCCTCGCCCACGCGTGCGGTGGTTCGCAGGACGAGGAGAGGGTTTTGACTACAGCGCCTTCTCCCTCTCCCTCTCCCTCGCCCTCACCCTCGCCCTCGCGGTGGACGTGCAGTAGTTCAATCGGTGTCAGATTGCTAGAAGCATATTGTACTGTAGTATCATCATTGTTGGACCTTCTGAAGAGGCGAAGAGCCAAGTGCAAGGTTCACACGAGTACGAACTGTTGAACCTCCCGAAGAGGCGAAGATCCAAGCGCAAGGTTTTATAGGATTTGTCGTCCTAGTAGGAGTGTACTACAACTATAGTGAACGATGCTACTGTATGATGCCGCCACGTCATGTATATCCAAAGCTGTGCCACCTTTTTTTCTCAAAGAGCGTGTTAGAGCCCCTGCAACAACCACACAAGTTGCACGTACACATAACACATTTACTAGTAATAAATTCTAAAGGAAAAATGCCAGTATGCCACACAAGTTTATCTCCAATTCATGTGATAAATTTGTGCACGACTAGTCTACATATATTCACAGCGCTACTGTTCACAATTACCGTACTCCACTTACACATTATAGATGGGCTACATGTGCTCCTCCAGGTTCCAGTCCCGGGTGTTCTTCATGGATGGCACGATCCATAGCGGTGGGCAATGGGAATCATTGTCGCAACTTTCTAGTCCGGTTCCACACGATGGAGACTCATCCAAGCTGAAGCGGCATAAATCAGGGATAGCGTGTCCCAGCATGTCGTTCATCCGGCGGTGCGCACTGAAGACACAACCAGCTTCATGAACGGCAGGCCTTCCATGTCGTGCACGGAAGGTGGCATCCACTTCATAATGGGGTAGCTGTCCCCGATGAAAATCGAGTACTCTCCAAGAGTATTCCTCGGCACCCACGTAGCATCACGGGGGTCGAACTCGGCACCGTTCATCTGGTACACGCGGCATCCCAGATCTGGACACATGGTGACGTACATAGTCAAGGTCCATGCATAATAATGTTGTGCTCAAATATGGCGGTCAGTAATACTGTGCAACAAATAGTACTACTCTGGTATAGAGGAAGTAAAATAACTGGCTTATTATATATATAGCCACTCTTGGCTACATGGATGAGATAGTAAGACATGGAAAAACAAAAATGGTGGCAGCTAGTGGGTTCAAGTCTTCAAGGGCCTAGCTAGCTATACGCGTCCTCCAAGGTAAAAAGTACTCCTACTAGTACTACTAAGTATACTACTAGTACAACAATGAAAGAAAAGGCGAGAGGGTTAAAAAATGGAATACCTAGGTAGATGGTGACGGTCCTATCATGGTAGATTGTGTGACCATGTTGCACATCAGTGGTACCATGGGTAACGACTGCTAAGATAGTTGATCCCAATATGCCAAAGTCAGCTACAAGGTTCCAGGTTAGACCGAATCGCGGATGCAAATGCACATCCAGGATCAGCGATCTTATTTTGATTGGGAGATGACTGGTCCCTGCAAAATAATGGAGTACCTTTAGGGATGCAAATGATGGTTTGTGCATTCCGTTTGTAATCTCCCGTACCATAGGATGGCAACTAGATGAAACAATTCCCCTGGCTTGTCACCATGAAGGTGCGGCCTAGATGGCGCACGGCGTCTTCGAACGTGTAGAGGTACAAATCTGCCGCCACCAACATGCGCCAGCCTCTGCCGTTACTACCTCTTGAATTGATGGCAATCCTTATGTCCAACACCGCGATGAGATAGTAATCGTCGTAGCCGCGTCACTTTGTGGGCAGGTCCGCAATTGCTATCTTCTTCAATCTCATGTAGGCATCATCATACGTATTCAAGCCCAGCCAGTCCGGAAGGCCGATCCCAATGGTGGAGAAGGGGTCTACCGGAATGGCCGCACTGCTGTGGATGTTGTGCAAAATGATGGTGGTATCCGGCCGGAGGTATGCAAGCCAATCTTCGTTGGCACCGCCTAGACCTATATATAAGACAGTGGGCAGCGAAGAAATTACGGGATGGAAATGGAATAACTAAGTACTACATGATCAAACTCCATTACTAACCTGCTCATCGGACAAAATCCGACTACCTCTCAACGTCGGCAACTCTAGCGGAGTCAACGTGCAACCATGGCCAGGGAGCGGTGGACTATTTTAAGGATTGTCCCATAGAAGAACCTTCTCCTCGAGGACGCATGAAAGACCAACAAGCATGGCCTTTTCCCAAGCCTGTTTAAGAAGCGTCTTGAAAAAGTTGGTGCAGGAAGCACCGAGTCTTGCGGCAGTGAGGACGTCGGAGCAGCGTGCGATTTCTCCCAGAGGATCGTCGTCCAAGGTCTCCCAGCCCCGACGAGGAGGAGAACTGCCTGGCGAATCCATGGGAGCAGCGACGAACTGCCTTCTCTTCGGGGGGAGGGGAACTGGCGAGGAGGATATAAGAGCGTAGTAACCGCAAGGCCTCGTCCCTTCCAACTGTAGATTGTTCCTCAACGAAGGGGTGAGGCTATTATTTACTACTAGTACTAGCATTATGGAACGTTATGGGATTGCATTATACTGTAAATAATAGCACTAGTAAGAAATTTTTGGCACTAGGTAGTAGTTTTTGGTGTGGATTAAGAAATTTTGGGTATGTTTTTGCCATTTTTTGTACACGCCAACTAGTGTAAAAAAACGTCTTACATTATGTGACGGAGGAGTACGTACTTGTACTGTAGCAGTACTAGTACTACTTTTCTCAACTAGTAGTGCGATGTACTGTACTTCTAGTCTAGTCTAGTATAGTGCACCAGTTTTGAACTCTTGAATCTCAGGGCCAAGGAGCTGCAGTTGGAAGTGGTGGGTACTAATGTTCTCTAGAACCATCGCTGTACTGTCAATGCAGGGAAAGTACACCTGCACAGTGGCCTAGTGGGTACTCTCGGTGCTCTATTCAGCCGCTCCTCTCACATAGCTGGCCTACTCAGCCTCTCCTCTCACGCACACACTAGCAGCCTGTTTATCAGCGACGGTTACTGAGGGGGCAGAACATTTGAGTTATTTGATACAACGAGACTAGGCTTTTCGCTTCCATTTGTGGAGGTGTAATGGATCTCGTCGAACTTTGTTAGTAGTTCCTTCTTTATGAATGAGATGAAGCAAAGCTTTTGCCTCCGTTTCAAAAAAACACATCAAGAGGAATTTATTTTATAGTAGAGCCGATAATGGAGTGAAGTCCATGCGTGCAACGCCACAAGCTATAGAGTAGTAGTAGGGCACTTTACGTACAGAGCCATATTGCACAGTTCCCAATGCCCCGCCAGGCTTTTCCGGCTCCTCGGGCTTAATTGGGAGGCGCTAGTTTAAATATGCTACTAGCTGATGAGGAAGCTGCAAGCTTGGTGCGGCTAGGGCGAGCACGCGAGCCACGGGATACCGGAAAGGAAAATCCGTTCACATGGCTAGGCTATCCAGTGCACCCAGATTGTGGGGCCGCATGTCGGTTGGACTTCAAAACTCAAACTACCCGTGTAAAATATTGGCTCGCAGCAAAGTGTAGTACTACTTTTTTAAAAAAAGGCCTTCGTGCGTTCAACCGGGATCGAACCCAGAAAACGAGGTATACACTCCCGCGACCACTAGTAGTACTCGTTGGAGTACAACGCAACCTAGAATCGCCTTTTGTCGCTAGTAGTACGTACATTGTTCCTTACAAGAAACCCCTAATAATGCAAGAAACCACTAAAATGCCAGGAAACTACTACCACTTGCATACGTGGCAGACTTAAGATAAGACTACCTTATCAACCATTGTACATGCTCTTACCAACAAAACTCCTCGAGTGACCTCCTACCTCCGGCCCGTCCACCTAGTCATCCTCAGCCATGGGACGCTGCTACCGCCGCCAACAGAAGGCAAGGTCAAAACCGCCGGCTGTGCGGAGCCCATGTTGCGGCAGCCCGGATGCCAGCTCCGTCCAGCGCTCGCGGCCGCTAGCTAGCCAAGATAGCTCCGTCCAGCTGCTTGTCTGCAAGTTTTGCTAGCTAGATTTGCACGGCAGCGCGGCGGCTTGCTCGCGCGCACCGCGCTAAGGCCAGCCATATGGCTCGAGCGAAGGCGAGCGGAGCGGCTTGCTCGCTCGTGAGTCACGCTCGGGCCAGCCTGCCAACCTGTGCGGAGGCCAGCACGGCGTCCGGCCCATCCGGCGGAGCGACGACCAACTCGCTCATCACCGGCATCACCGACGAACACGCATGAGTACTGTTTGAAGTAATGTTCAGGAAAAATAATGATTTGAGGGGGAATAACAGGATAGAAGGTCAGATGTGGGTCCCTTGTGTCAACGGTCAAACAAAATGTGTTGGTTTAAGCTGCCTTGTCAGCACGGACGTGTGGGCCAACCCTGTCATAAATGGGTTTAAACGAACCTAATCGGTAGGAGTACTAGGTAGTAGTTTTTGGCCTGGATTAAGAAATTTTGGGTATGTTTTTGCTATTTTTTGTACAATAGATTCTTCCAAGGGCTGGTTGAAAGTGGTAGTTTTTTGTTAAATACTCTACATATCGTAAGTAGGAGTGAAAGTTAAGCTTTGGAAGCCAATAAGCAAGGTTAGTTACATAGTGCATATGTGTACATGATTGAAAGTAAATATCAACCATGAGTGACTAATATCTTGATGGAATACTAGGGAAAAAAATGCATGGTTGGAAATACTAGCAATGTTCATGTCCGTTGCAACGAATCATGATTAGAATAATACTTATTCACAAACTTGGTACAAAACACTCTAATTTTGATATACATATGTCACTATAGATATATTATGTTTCAATTAGAATATATTCCTTGGGCTATTTTGGTGAGGTCAGGGAGGGATGTGGTTGGTTTTAAGATACTAATTATGGGTTTTTCTGCAGATTGGTAGAAAAGTGGGATGTTGGTACGAAAAGGCAACAACTTACCTCACAATCGTTAGATGTAGATCTAATGGTCAGAAATGACGGATGGCAGACACACCAGCATCACCAACTTAGTCTTGTGTAGGAGTACTAGCAAGATCCGTGCATTGCACGGAACATCAAGATGCATTTTTTTATAAAACACTTGTTGTGATTGACCCTTGCGGGAGTAATCCCATGTGTAAAAACTAATGATATCTTGAGAAATATGAGATAAGGTGAAGAAGAGTGGGGTGTGGTGGTGGTTGGTGGTCGGACTGAGCGGAAGCATGGGGATTGACGACGCCGCAGCGGCCACCAGGCCAGTTTGTTCCAGAGGCTTCCTTTCTTAATTGCTCAACAATGAGGTTTGTTGGAGATAAGGATGAACGAGGGAAGGCCTTGTGTGCAAATGTGGAGAGGGGTGCGGGTATCTTTTAGTTTAATTTCCATCCGTCAGATATAGATCGGACGGTCTATATTGCAAGATGGCACACGTACCATCATCACCAACTCGGTTTTTTATAAGAGAAGAAATATAAGTATGGAGGTAGAAACGTATTATCGATACTTGCTTCCGTAAACTAGCATCTACATTCTATTCAATGCCTCGGCATGTGGGGCCTTAGCACAATGACTTCTCGATTGTGTAAAACAAAGATTTTCCCGTTGCCGACAAGGAGGGGGTGACGACAGCGCGCTTTTTGGCTTGCTCTAGTCCTAGTAGTCATACTAGGTGGTCTAAGCACGTGTAGATTTATTCTTTTTCACGTCTCATGTTCGCCGTACTGCCACAACTGTTGATGAATAGATGGTAAGTTATTCACGGGGAAACCCTTGTTGAGCGTGTTTGCGAGAGAGAGAGAGAGAGAGAGAGAGCGTGTGTGATATGTTAGAGACTAAGGCAATGATAAAAGATTCTTTGGGTCTATGTGTGTGGAGGATAGAGAGATACATGTACATGGGGCTTTGTGTTGTGTAACATGGAGACACATATACATAATTAGAGAGTGAGTGTGTGACATACACATGCGGACATGGGGAGAGATGAGGATCCAGATAAATGGGTGTTTGTGCGTGTTGATACGTCTCCAATGTATCTACTTTTCCAAACACTTTTGCCCTTGTTTTGTACTCTAACTTGCATGATTTGAATGAAACTAACCCGGACTAACGCTGTTTTCAGCAGAACTGCCATGATGTTGTTTTATGTGTAGAAAAGAAAAGTTCTCGGAATGTCCTAAAAATCCACGGAGGCACTTTTTGGAATTAATAAGAATTTCTGGTCGAAAGAAATACACAAGGGGGCCCACACCCTGTCCACGAGGCAGGGGGCGCCCCCCTATAGGGCGCGCCCTCCAATTTCGTGGCCCCCCTGGACCTCCACCGACCTCAACTCCAACTCCATATATTCACGTTCGGGGAGAAAAAAATCATGGAGAAAGTTTCATCATGTTTTACGACACGGAGACGCCGCCAAGCCCTAATCTCTCTCGGGAGGGCTGATCTGGAGTTCGTTCGGGGCTCCGGAGGGGGGGATTCGTCGCCGTCGTCATCATCAACCATCCTGCATCACCAATTTCATGATGCTCACCACCGTGCGTGAGTAATTCCATCGTAGGCTTGCTGGACGGTGATGGGTTGGATGAGATTTACCATGTAATCAAGTTAGTTTTGTGAGGGTTTGATCCCTAGTATCCACTATGTTCTGGGATTGATGTTGCTATGACTTTGCTATGCTTAATGCTTGTCACTAGGGCCCGAGTGCCAAGATTTCAGATCTGAACCTATTATGTTTTCATGAATATATGTGTGTTCTTGATCCTATCTTGAAAGTCTATAGTCACCTATTATGTGTTATGATCCGACAACCCCGAAGTGACAATAATCGGGATACTTCTCGGTGATGACCGTAGTTTGAGGAGTTCATGTATTCACTATGTGCTAATGCTTTGTTCCGGTTCTCTATTAAAAGGAGGCCTTAATATCCCTTAGTTTCCACTAGGACCCCGCTGCCACGGGAGGGTAGGACAAAAGATGTCATGCAAGTTCTTTTCCATAAGCACGTATGACTATTTACGGAATACATGCCTACATTACATTGATGAATTGGAGTTAGTTCTATATCACCCTATGTTATAACTATTACATGAGGAATCGCATCCGGCATAATTATCCATCACTGATCCATTGCCTACGAGCTTTTCACATATTGTTCTTCGCTTATTTACTTTTCCGTTGTTACTGTTACAACTACTACAAAACCCCAAAACTATTATCTTTACTTTTGCTACCGTTACCTTTATTATCATACCACTTTTGCTACTAAATACTTTTCTGCAGATACTAAGTTATCTAGGTGTTGTTGAATTGACAACTCAACTGCTAATACTCAAGAATATTCTTTGGATCCCCTTGTGTCGAATCAATAAATTTGGGTTGGATAATTTACCCTCGAAGGCTGTTGCGATCCCCTACACTTGTGGGTTATCAAGACTAATTTCGGGCGCCGTTGCCGGGGAGCATAGCTCTATTCTCTGAGTCACTTGGGATTTATATCTGTTCATCACTATGAAGAACTTGAAAGACGACAGAACTACTATTTTGCCCTCAACTACGAGGGGAGGTAAGGAACTGCCATGTAGCTCTGCACTAGATTCTCCTTCCGTTATTAGTAAGCTTGCGACACCTAAACCTGCTACTGCTATGAATTCTGATATGTCGCATGTTATTGATGATGCCACTTCTGCTATGCATGATGAAACTACTTCTGTGCGTGATACTACTTTGCCAATAGGTGAATTTCTTGATGAACAACTTGCTAGAGTTAGGGGGAATGAAAATATTGAAGATGCTATTATTGATGATAGTGATGATGAAGGTTCTCCCAATGATTATGAATTACCTGTTGTTCCCGAGGGTTATGTTATGAATGAAGAAGCTGCTAGAGCTATCTTTGCTTGCAATGATAGATATGATCTTAAGAAATTATTAGCTAAATGGAAGCAGCAGTCTCTTAATGCTAGAATGAAACCTGACCCTGCTTTTGCTATTTCACCTATTTGTGTTACTGATAAGGATTATAAATTCTCTGTTGATCCTGAGATTATTACTTTAGTTGAATCTGATCCTTTTTATGGCCTTGAATCTGAAACTATTGTGGCACATCTTACCAAGTTGAATGATATAGCTATCCTGTTTACTAATGATGAGAAGTCTCGCTATTATTATATCCTTAAGATATTTCCGTTCTCGTTAAAGGGTGATGCTAAGACTTGGTATAATTCTCTTACTCCTGGTTGTGTGCTAAATATTTCCCTGCTCATAAGAAACAAGCTGCCTTGCGGGAAATATATAATTTTGTGCAAATCAAAGAAGAGAGTCTCCCACAAGCTTGGGGGAGGCTTCTCCGGCTACTTAATGCTTTGCCTGATCATCCTCTTAAGAAAAATGACATACTTGATATCTTTTATGTTGGACTAACCGATGCTTCCAAGGACTACTTGGATAGTTGTGCTAGTTGTGTTTTCAGGGAAAGAACCATCGACAAAGCTGAAATATTATTGAATAATATGTTGACTAATGAAAATAATTGGACTCTTCCTGAGCCAGTTCCTAAGGCAATTCCTTAACCAATTGAGCCAACTCCTGAGCCTATTCCTAAACCCACTCTGAAGAAGAGAGGTGTTTTATTTCTCAGTCCTGAAGATATGCAAGAGGCAAAGAAATCAATGAAAGAAAAAGGTATTAAAGCTGGATGTTAAGCATTTACCTCCTATTAAAGAAATACATGGTCTTAATATACCGCCTGTTGAAGAACCACATTGTCTTGATAACCCGGCACAGGTAGTAATGGTAAATTCTCTCTATAGATATGATAAAGTTGAAATCCCCTCTACTAAATTTCATAGCCCATGCTTAGATGAATTTGATGACTTTATGGCTAGACAAGAAAGTTTTAATGCTTATGTTGGTAGAGAGTTAAAGAATAATGCTTTCGAGGTAGGACGCATGAACTCCAACTCGTTAGCAAATATGCTTCTACGGTTGCTACTCAAGCTGAGCAAGTACTTAAATCTCAAAATGATTTGCTTGATGAACTAAATAATAAAAATGACTTTGCTGTTAGAGTGGCTACTAGAACTGGTAGAATGACTCAGGAACCTTTGTATCCTGAAGGCCACCCTAAGAGAATCGAGCAAGATTCTCAGAGAAACAATTTAGAGGAACCTAGTTCTTCTAAAAAGACGAAAAAGAAAAATGATAGAACTTTGCATGCTTCTAGTGAACCTACTGTAGACACACCTGAGAATCCCAATGATATTTCAATTTCTGATGCTAAAACTCAATCTGGTGATGAACATGAACCTAGTGATAATATTAATGATAATGTTCATGTTGATACTCAACCTAGCAAAAACAATGATGTAGAGATTGAACCTGCTGTTGATCTTGATAACCCACAATCAAAGAATCAACGTTATGATAAGAGAGATTTTGTTGCTAGGAAGCACGGTAGAGAAAGAGAACCATGGGTTCAGAAACCCATGCCCTTTCCTCCTAAACCATCCAAGTCAAAGGATGATGAGGATTTTGAGCGCTTTGCTGAAATGATTAGACCTATTTTCTTACGTATGCGCTTAACTGATATGCTCAAAGTAAATCCTTATGCTAAGTATATGAAGGATATCATCACAAATAAAAGAAAGATACCGGAAGCTGAAATTTCCACCATGCTTGCTAATTACACTTTTAAGGGTGGAATACCAAAGAAACTTGGAGATCTGGGGGTACCTACTATACCATGCTCCATCAAAAGAAATTATGTTAGAACTGCTTTATGTGATCTTGGAGCCGGTGTTAGTGTTATGCCTCTCTCTTTATATCGTAGACTTGAATTGAATAAGTTGACACCTACTGAAATATCTTTGCAAATGGCTGATAAATCAACTGCTATACCTGTCGGTATTTGTGAGGATGTGCCTGTTGTGGTTGCAAATGTCACTATCTTAACGGACTTTGTTATTCTTGATATTCCTGAGGACGATAGTATGTCTATCATCCTTGGTAGACCTTTTCTTAATACTGCAGGGGCTGTTATTGATTGCAACAAAGGCAATGTCACTTTTCATGTTAATGGTAATGAGCATACGATACACTTTCCGAGGAAACAATCTCAAGTTCATAGCATCATTTGTATTGGAAAAGTTCCAACTATTATTATTGGAGGTTTTGAATTTCCTCTCCGTACTGTCAAGAAAAAGTATGATATTCTTATTGTTGGGGATTTTCATATCCCCGTTGAGGTAACTTAGTGTTATTCGAAATTTCTCCGGTTCCGTGTTATTCGGAATGAGTTTGTTAACAAGACTTGATCAACCTTATTAGTGGATTCATTTTGATGATCATGAGATGGATGAAACTAGAAGGCACAACCTTCTGTACCCTCTTTTTACTCTCTATTATTTAGAATAAATAAAGCAAAAATAGTATTCTTTGTCTATTTTCTGAATTATCCGTGTATTAAAAAATATCCGGAAAATAAAAGTGCTCCAAATGCCCTGCAAATTTAGTATGATTTTTATGGAATATTTGAGGATTTTAGGCACTGAAAACACTGCAGGAGGGGCAAGCACCAGGCCACGAGAGTGGAGGCCCCCCTATAGGGCATGCCCCCTGTATCGTGGGCCCCTGGTGGCCCCCCTCCACTTATGCCAGCACCCACATACTTCATCTTCTACCCAAAAAAATCCCCATCCAGCTCAAGCACGAGTTCTAGCTCATTTTCCTACGATTTTCGATCTCCTTGCTCAAAGCTCCATTCACAAAACTGCTTTGGGAGATTGTTGCTTGGTATGTACACTACAAAAAAATACACTTCTGTGATGATATGTGTTTGTCACAGTAGGTCGCGTTTTTTGTCATGCATGTACATCCATGACAAATTTATGACAGAATCAAGATAGTCATACTTGTGCTGTCGTAGAAGTGTTCCATGACATTACCAAAATTATCATCACGGAAATGTCCACTTCCATGACGATAAATCACGCGTCACAGAAGTGCTTTCGTCAAGGGTGACCGACATGTGGCATCCACCGTAATGGAACACCGTTAAGCTAGATTTTGGATCCGATAACCCGTTAACAGCCCCGACCAATGGGAAATTTCCACGTGTAAAATTCTGATTGGCCGAAGGGAACACCTGTCAGCTCGTCAGTGGGCCAGATGTCGCCCGTCCATTGGAGGAGACATGCCTATGATACATCGACATGGCTGGGCCCAACAGAGGCCCATATAGGTTAAAAAGGCCGGCCCAGTCAAAGGCCCGTAGAACTTAATCAGGTACTAGTGGGCCAGCCCAATAACAGCCTGCTTAATAAAGGCCCATTTACGGCCCGAAGCCAGATCTGGCCCGTTAATTGTTCGCCCAATATTTGGGCCCATTTACGGCCCGAAGCCAGATCTGGCACGTTAATTGTTCGCCCAATATTTGGGCCCATTTGTGGCCCGAAGCCAGATCTGGCCCGTTAATTGTTCGCCGAATATTTGGGCCCAACTACAGCCCAGTGACTTTCGGCCTGTTAGAGGCCTGATGTAGACATGGGCCCATTTCAGCCCGGTGTGACTTTCGGCCTGGGAATGGCCCGTGCTGCCCATGGGCCATATATGGTCCGACGGGACATCGAGCCCACTAATGGCCCATGCTAAAGGTGGCAACAGTTAAGCCCAACGTGACGTGGGCCTATTAAAGGCCTGTCGCATAATTCGGCCCGTTGATGCCTGTACTAAGCTTTCGGCCTCTTAAAGGCCCATGATATCAGTGGGCCAACTAAGGCCCGAGATATGTTTCAGCCTGGTAACGGCCCGTGAGCTAACTGGGCCCAAAATGGCCTGGTCTACACTTCGGCCTGCTGAAGGCCCGTCGACGACTAGTGAAAATTGAGGCCCAACATGCATTTTGGCCTACTAAAGGCCCGTGGTTTCATCTCGGCCGTAACAGGCCAGTACAATATTCAGCCTGTTAATGGCCCAACGCTACCAGGGCCAAACTAAGCGCTGGGTCGATAAAAGGCCCAACTAAAATATAGGCCAGTGTAAGTTTGGGCCTGGTGCAATGTGTGAAGGCCCCAATCATTCGGGCCCAAGAAAGACGCAGGCCGGCCCAATTGTGGCCCACTAAAAACCTGGACCATTAGAGTCGAATGTTTCATCCCGGTCGACTACATCTGATTTTTTTCAGATAGCGAATGATGGCAGTAACTAGTAGGAATTAAGAACAAACCTACTCTATACAATAAAGAAATTACGGCATAGTAACTAACAATAAACCTACACTATACAATAAAGGATTTAAGGTATATTACATCCACTGGGCATTGAAGTTTGCCACCAGTGATCATAAAGCGCAACGAAGAAGCAGATTACAAAAACTGGCCACCATTGCAGCGTAACAAAATAATACTGAACCGAGACCACTTCCAAGACAGTTCAAGAAAGGTTAGCCTTGCGGGGGAACTGCTGCGCAAGCTGCTGGGCAAGGCTGTGAGACCGGCCTAGCATGTCGGTCATAGCTTCCAGGTGTAGCTGTTTAGCGATGAGGTTCTCATTGGTGTTCTCCGCAATCTTTCTTAGAGATAGGACTTCAAGTCGAAGTTGAGTTGCAGAATGCCTTTCTGCCAGAACTTGGGACTGAAGAAGTCGAACTGATTCAGACAACGAATTCTGTGAGCTTGTCTGACTATTAGTCTCAAGTAACTTGAACACTGCATCAAGACAAGACTTTGGGGTTGTCTCGCTATCTTCATGATGTTTTGCCTTCTTTGCTGCAATATATGTTGGGTTTGTCTCACAGCCTTCAGCAGACTTGTGCATGCCATCAGGCATATCACCCTGAAACAAAGTAGAGAGATGACAGGTTTTGCACGTGTATAAACAAAGATGATAACTGTTCTGTCAACTCTAACCAATTTCAAATTAGAAAATAAAGAGTAAGTTCAAAATATCAATAGCATAATTTGGCATTGTTCATAATGCGGGGAGCTTCACCACACTATTGGATTACCATGTCAACATAACAAGCATAGATGAAGGGCAAAGAAAATCATTGTATCTATTTTGGATAATGTGCATGGCATGTTGTTCATATCATCAGCCACATCAGTAAGATAAAATAGGAGATGACAAGGTGCAAACGTGGGCTTCTTCACCACACACTAGATTATAGATCCACAAAACCAAGCATACATATAGGGAGTATTAAGTAATGTGCATGGTATGAATAAGGAATTTGGTTTTACAAGTAAAACTTAGAACTTACAGTTCTTACGAACATGCATTTTGGTAGAAACAGCAAACTAAATAGCAGTAAACGATAGGGAGTATGAGCAAATTAAACAGCAGTTGAGGATAAAGGCTTTAGAAGGACTGACTTACATTAACAGTTAACACCGGCTTTATAATGCCCTTCTCCATGTCAAGGGAAGGATAACTCAAGAATTTCAGCACAGAATCTTCTTCATAAGCATTGCCTTTACTCTACATTTTGTAGAGAGTAATTATAGATATGATAATACTGGAAGGGATAGAGGATAATGAAGATAAGATGCAGATTGATGCTACATAATCAACTACCAATCCCTGGAAGTACAAGCATTACAGGACAAAATGTACTAACAAGAGCAATGGGCTACACTTCTGCACTGGCATTGTCCTTGTATTCTACTTGTTGGTAAGATTAAATATAGATCTGATCTTTTTTAGTAAATGGTGGGCGAGGGAGATAAGATGCAGAATGCTACAAAATGAACCTATCCCTCTTCCCATAATACAAGAGTGTTTTGAACACTGGTGTACTATACAAAACGTTCTTATATTATGGGACGGAGGGAGTAGCTGTTAATGTAAGTACAGTGATAGACCACGTTCAATCCTTACAAGAGGACTGCAGAGCTAAACCTCTTCAAAAGCATTGGGTTGATTCTAAATTTGTGTAAGAGTCCATACGGATCTTATAATGTCCACCAAATGGACGTTTACGAGGCTAACATGTGCAGTGATGCTACATAACCAAACAGCTATGAAAGTAAGTATGGTCATACAGGGCAAGAGGTACTCACAAGAGCAATGCAGTGTGCAGTATAGTTGCGAGATTCTGTGGTCCCTTGAGAACGAATGTTCTTCTGCTAACAGTTTTTGTACAAGTGAGACATTAAGGCAAATGCAGAAATGTAGTTCAAATTGCGATGTGATATCATAGACAGCACCTTACGCTGCAGCCGAGACCAATGTGTAACAAGATTATTCCAGTCACCATCGGATAAATGTAGCACCGGAGACTTTACAGAAATTTTGTTCAGAGGCTTGCCATCGAAGTGTGCTTGCCTCAGGTAGGAACGATACTTCATCAACGATTGCTTGAAAAGCGCAAGCAACTCTTGCTCGTCATCACAATCCAGTTTGCTCGTCATCACAACGCAGTAATGACCAGGAATAACATTAGTACATTGCTTGCGCGTAAGTTGCGGAGGAAGACTGGAAATTGTTTTGTGGCTGCGGTATAATCTTTCCAAGAAGGAAAGATGCGCACAAAGTTCCTGACAACAACATAAGCTTCGTCTTCTAAACTGGGAAGAAATGGAACAGGGGTCCTATTTGCTGCAATTGGGTCTCTCTCTGGTTCGAAAAGGGATTTGGCAACTGGATTTGGTGTACTCTTTGCTGGAATGGGGGTTTTGAGTCGTACAGCTGGTGCTATGTCAACTGGCATAATCATACTGTTTGCTGCAGTTGGGGTCTGCTGATTGGGGCATCAGAGATGACCAGTGTAGTAGGGCTAGAATCTGCTAGAGTTGGGGTATTTTGTGGGTCAGGTGATATTGCAACTACACCTAATGGGCTATTTGATTTATCAAGTGCCACTACCTTTTCCAATAATTTGCTTGTGCTCCTCCACGATCAGCAATCGCCCTCTTCCTTTTGAATGTCTGATACACAAGAACAACATTTGAATGGATAAATATGGTATGATGACAGATGGAATATGTACTGAAAATGGATAGGCGGGGCGTATTCACATACACGATGTGTAAACTAAGCTAATGGCAGTTCAACAAAGTAGAAGCAATGCAAAGCATAAGCTGCAAGATATGTGCGAGCAATATAACCTTGGAAGGTTAGAGCAAGTACCTTGATGGGTGAATAAGCTAGGGAATCTTCCTCTGACTCCTCGACTAGGGAGCTACATTGACTTAGGTCTCCCTCTAGCTCAGAATCACTGTTAGGATCATATTCTGAGCATGAATCTGTAGGTGGAGAGCGTTTTCATTGCATTGCATCCAGACTTGATTTCAGTCCCTTAATGCCAACTTTGACAACCATGGCATTGTTGTGCTTTATTCTTTTCATGCGTGCAAGATCATAATCATTATGATGCTGTTCAGAATCTGAGATTCATGAAAACATAAAAAGAAGTCAGATTATCTATGGAATGCATTGCGGATTCAACTCGGAGAGTGTCTCCCTATAAACCCCTGCATACGCAAAGTTCATCTCCTCAACCGTGCTGACCAGACCACACACAGAAATACAAACCCCTTATGTCCCTATAATAGGGAGGCACACATTCAAAACTAAAGTAGGAACATTAGAATCATATGAAATTCGGAATTTGAACCAATAAACTAAGCAATTATGAGTGGCGTAATGTTTAGCTTCAAGGGTGGAGTGTTGGTTGTGCGACACAAAGAAAGTAGGCAGACTGTATTCCATGTAAAAGATCGAAACCTATGTAAAGGCTGGAAATGACACTTTCTTTCTATACAATGCAGTGTTCGTTACCCACACATGATGGAAGAGATCACATAGAGGAATACTATTCACTCATGTCTACGGTTCCAGTATTTAGAAACAGGGTGGTCCACCCTAAAAGAATATTGACAACAAATATGACAAGGCAAGCATAGATGTAGTGAATCAATCATTTACTTGTGAGCTTATTATGCAGAATTGTAACTGCAGTAAGAGACCGTCCAAAATCTAAATGAAGAAGTTTGTCTAGCACTTATTGTTTGCAACTAATCGACGTGAATAATTGGATATTATATCGAATGAGTAGGAAAGACAAGTAAAATTGTCAACAAACCTGGCTTGCAGTAGTAATCTGGGTCAATGTCACTACGACCAACAATCCAAAATGACTAGTTTCTATTCCGAGGGCTGGAATTTTGAAAACCCTTTGAACTTACGAGGTACTAAAGATTACCGAAATACATCTGAACCATTAAGTGTAGGTAGCACTGAGCACACAACAAACCCTAATGACAGTCCTGCCTAATGAGTAATGAATCAATTAGAAAATGGGTGATGAGGAGTGGCTGCTGAGTGTTGAGGACGTATCTCAGGATAAATCGGGTTGGCTTGGTGGGTGTTGCACGCCTGAGCCCTGAACGGACTGCGAAGGGAGGCACTGCGGCGCGCCCGGGCAGCGGTGACGCTATTGGGCGAGTGGCTCCTGGCCTCCTGTTAGTCCGACATCTCCTCCTAGAGTCATGCCGTCCGGGGACGGCAAGTCGCCGGCGAGGCAGGCGGCTGGGGGAGAGTAGAGATCGAAAGCGCGCAGCAGAACAGAGGGGAATCGGGACCTGGGACGACCCGAAATCCCAGGGTGGGCTGGCCCACCGTGTGCACCCTGTAGAGATACACACCCGAGCGACGAACATGCATTTTCGAAACTAATTTAGGAACATTTAGCTGACCAATTAAACAACTTTGTTTTAATAATATCATATTCATATTTGAACATCTTGGCTTGTTTAGCTTGATGGGTGGACCAGTGTTATTATGACACGAAGCACATATTCTGATCGTATAGTGATCATAAAAGGGGGAAACTCTAAGCATATTTTTTTAGCAAAAGAGGGTTTCCCCTCCGATTTCTATTAAAGAAACCACCACGGAACCAACATGATCAATTAAACCCTAAGCATGATCAATTAAACTGTATTATAGCTGTGCCATGGCAGATTTGAAGCTGCAAATCTGAGAAATGATATTTAGCATCCATTGTTTGCTTCGAACTAAGAACTAAATTCTAAGAGCTGAAAAGATAGTAGAGTAACCAAGTTAAGATCTATTTTCTGGTTGAGATCAAAAAGTTGAGGAGATATGAAGTACCACCTCTCTTGCGGCACCGTGTAGGCATCGGGGGTGCGATGGCTGTTGGTGGCGTTGAAACAAATCTGCGACGGTAGACGGGTGCATCAGGGGATAAGTCCCGTTGCGGTGGAAGAGAAGGTCATGTGAGTGGCCCCGACAAAGAGGACGACGGCGCCGATGAAGCGAGAGGACGCGAATGAAGGCTATTGGTCCGTCGTCGTGGATGAGAAACATCCATCTCTAGGAGTGGATGACGTAGTCTTGGTAGGTGCTCCAGCATGGTGGAGGACGGTGGCGATGGATGTGGTGGAGGACGGCGGTGATGGATGGGGTGGCGGACAGAGGCTGGTATGGGGATGGGATGTTCTAGCGCCGACGGTGTATGAATGGGAAAATGGAGGGATAGGTACGGGGAACCATGTTTTTGGGACGCGCCTGTCTGAAATATGGGAAAGTTACGAACTTAGCCCCCGTTTAAAATTTGGACGTCTCGTCGGTTGGGGATAGGACGGTAATCTCGCATCTCGCCAATATTTGCCCAGAGCGATTTCGGGCGAGGAGAGGGTGGTTGGCTCCCATGGTTGGCGCCCACGGTGTATGAACGGGGCTGACAGGTAGGGCGGTTGTGTCACGTCTGAGTGAAGTTACAAACCTGCCCCTATTGAAAATATTTGCCTACATCGCTTTCGGCCGAGTCGAGTTTGTTTTGCCGCCCACCGTGTATGAATGGGGAATGGAGGGAGAAACAGAGGTCTTTCGGACGAGCTTGAATCAAATGTGTTTTACCGCCCATGTTTGATGCCCACTGTGTCGGAATGGGCTCAGAGGCGGTCGTGTCACGTCTAATTGAAGTTACTAACCTACCCCTATTTAGAGCAGTGGAAATCGGGCCGATGGATTGTCCGTGTAATGGGTAGACAGTAATTTCCATCTCCCAAACACTTGGCTTTGGGCAGCCGACGTGGGAGTGGACATTTTGCTGCTTCTTTCGAATTTTGGGACAATAAGCATCCACGTTAACCCTGGTAACTAAATTCGAATCCATTTTGTATTCCTATATGAATCTTTATAAATCATTCTATGTGTTTTTATATATCTTCAAAAGGACGACAAAGATGTATTCCACTGTCATATATGAATATGGTTTACAAATCCCGATACTCAAATTCAGAAACTAGAATCCAGTTTAAGGTGAATTCGAATATTTGGAACACTTCATGTCCAACTCAAATGTCACACGCAGCATAACGTGTACTCCCATTTAGATATGTACACAAGCGATGTATCAAGATTCAAATACCGAGTCAATCAACCAAGAATGTACAGAACTAACAGACATATAAACACTTATAGAGTATATGGATCAATAATATCAACTAACATACATAAGCCAGGCCGCTGTACTTTTTTTTGGCTACAACAACATCCTTTTTTAGCCAGCATCTTGGCCCTTTCCGATGCGTTCCACTTATGGTCCATCTATACTACTACTATTGCTGAATGCACATTCAGTCCGATTGGCATATTTGTAGGTCTGGCACAGCAATCCAAATGAAATGTCTCCGAGTCTTATCAATTAATACAGACTTGTGCTCAAATAAAATTACAAACCAAAGAACAAAAAAACATTTATTACATGATCTCTAAAACAAATGGTTTTAATGATTACATGAACAGACAACATGAAGGTTATTCAACTATGGAAAGAACATTTCACATATGATTTACCAAGTAGGAATTCAATTTCCTTTTTTCCTTCAGGACCTTAACAATCTGGTCAGTCTCAGCTTGCTTCATTTTGAAATCCACCAAATATTTAATGGTTGTCTTGAGTACTGCTTGTGATTGTGCTGTTTGCTTCCTCAACATGTCAACTTCATCTCTAAGTGCAAAAGCAGAATCTCTTTCTACCACTAGTTTAGCCTCTAGAGAATCAGCAGTTGGCAATTCATAATGCACGATAGGGCCGGTGCCACTGCTGTGGGATGATGCAACGTCCATGGGGACCTTGCTCTTTGATCTTGGGCTAACCTGTTTTGCCATTAAAGTTCCGATTGGATTCAAAAAAGTTGAAGTTAGGAAAACATATCAACTGGGAGTTATAACAGCAAACCAATTAAACAAACAAGGAATTAAAGAGTTTCAATTGGATGCTGAAAAGTAGTTATTAACATCATTGTAAGCCACTGTTGCGGCAGCAAAGCAGTTAAACAAACAAGTAGATATTTAAGTTAAGGCAAACAGGTAATTCTTAACAGTAAGTATCAAACACATAGATAGGCGCAGTCTACAATATGATTAACAGGATGTGCCATTATGTAATCAGTAGCAAACTAAATTAAGCCAAGCAACGTAATTGAACAATTTTGCAATAAGTGACTAACTAAAATTCCGAGAAACAGGTAACTGAACCTACGCTAGTTCTTTGTACAGGCACACTGCAACTTCTTTTTCGCTTACAAGGTTGTACGAAGGAGTCCATGGCATCAATTGCTTGGATACGCAGTCCCAATACTTCTTTCTTCCCACACGGCATGGGTAAGTCGAATGGTTAATCTGGTAAGATGGTGCATCCTTGATATGTTATATGAGGACGTGTAGTCAGACTAGTTTTAGCCAAACACATCACACTGGCTTTTACTGTATATTTCATGCGATTACTTTTGGCATACCGAGATCTAAGCAATCTACAATAGGATGAAAAGACTTGCATCCTTCACATTATTGGCGAACTCAGTTCATAGAAACAAGCAATTCAACCATTCTGTGCGTAAATCAAAAGCGCCACTGGAATATTTTTCACTATCCAATCATACACGCAAAAAGGGGCGACGCCACCATAGGGGCTGGTATGGGCAGCCGCCTCAGGTGGCTGGAAAGTGTGCACCTAGTTTGAGTCGTCCAGGTTGGCCCATGCTAGTTTTGTTCGTCCCAACGCACCAGCAGGCAATGTAAAAAATGAAGAAAAATGTTTCAATTTGGATGGGCCAATAACATAAGTGCAAGGCAGGCCCTATAGCAGGCTCGCGGCCGAAACGAGCGCCTCCCATATCGATCAACAGCAGGTAAAATCCCAATTCATTCGCTCCAGCCTCCAGTCTGGTTTGCTCCTAACCTAGCCGCCGCTGGACAGACCAACACAGCACTTCCTCGCGCCCTTGTTGGAGGGCGGTCACCGGGCTTCAAGCGAACGGAAGGACAAGAAGATGAAGATCCAACCCTGGGTGTAGCCTGCGTGGGAGGCAGCGGCGGTAGCACGGGCATGGCATCGAGCTTGCGCAAACGGACAGTCGCAGCTTGCAAGAGTAGCATGCGCAACGAGCAGGTACATCACATCCCTGATTATATCTAATTCAACTCTTCAATTTCTGGCCAATAGTTAAACTTGACGGTGTTATAAAACTGCTTGTTTGTAGGGAATCTATGAGAAAAGGAAACCAATTTCTACTTATTTTATAACTCCCCCAATCAATACTGAACTGACTGAATCGGATGTATCTAATCAAGTTTCAGGTGCAAACATACAAGCTCATGTTATTCTTGAGCCTGAAGTGTCTAATGAACAGACTGCTAATGAAGGATTTGATACAAACATTTTACATGCTCCTGGTGATGAACATATAGTGTCTAATGAGGGATCTAATGCAAACATTTTGCAAGCTCATTGAAGGATTTAGTGTCTAATGATGATCTACTATGTTGAGAGAGACAGAGATTTGCAGGCATTGATGACAAGCAAATTATAGTGCATTTTCATAGCTTGAGGAAACGTCGAGGTCATCTACCAGAAATTCCCCGTATCATGACAACATAGCATAAATACTTTTCTAATCTGTTGTTTGAAACTATTGGCATACTTGTGCAGGATAGATATATTGATATACAGTTTGCGCACTGGTTATACCTGCAATTACACTTCGATATTTTCAGCCAGAGAACGAATAATTCAAGCAGGTATAGACCATGTTTGTAGTCCTTGTACACCATGTTGCATTTTGTGTTTTTTGGTGCTTGCATCATTTAGTGTTTATAATCTGAACTACTTTGGATCATTAGCTGGTTTACAAAGTGCATGTAGCTTCACATTTCTCAAGTTATGTTGATTTCCGGAGTGCAAGTGCCTTCGTATTTTTTAAGTTAAATGTTCGCCCCTAGTAACTTGAATTCATGGATCAGCCACTATACACAAATCATACACGAATGCAAGTACGAATTAAATGAAATGCAGGGACTTATGCTAGCTTGTTGTACAGGCTCACTGCAGCTCTGCTTGTGCTTGGGATGTTCCATGTACAAGTCCATGTTACGACTTGCTTGGGTGTGCAGGCCTTGTGCTCCTTGCATCCCCCTCTGCATTTTTGACACGGCGAATGGTTGATCAAATAACAGGAATCGACCTTGATGTTTTACCGGAGGACAGATACTTACAAGGTTATACGGGTGTGCAGGATGTGCACTAGATCCCGTAGCGCCGTCATGCTTCGCTAATAAATGGATTTGCTTGTTTCAGATGATATCTCCAGAAGAAATAATAGTTAAAGTCAGAGTTGCATAGGCGTGTAAGCTAAGAGAGCAGTGAAAGGATATCCAAACATCGTCGGAATAGTGCACAAGGGAGTGATGTGTGGATACCTAGTTCAGGCCGGCGTTTGGGCATGCTCGCCTAGCTAGAGTGCGTGTCACTTCAGAGCCGTTGAGGGTGATGCACTGGCGTTAGCTGGCCGCGCATAGATGCAGATCTTGAGTGGCAGCGGAGCGCTACGATGCGGTGGACGAGACCGTTGGTGAAGCCCCAACGGCCTCGGGGGGCGGAGGTGCGACAATGTGCTCGGTGAAGTAGCCCCAGTGAGCTGGGAGACGGCGTCGGTGAAGCGCACCTGATGCGGTGGAACTCGGTGTCTGTGAGGCACGTCGCTTGCAGCGACCGACGTTGTCGGTGGACCACCTGGTGTGGTGGACGAGAGCGTAGATGAGGTAGCTCCGGTGCGGTGGTGAAGCGCGACCGTCGTCTTCGTCGTTGTCATCTGACACAGAGGTGGGGAACGGTGGGGAAAGAGACGAGATGAGGGGCGATTTGAGGGATGGCGGAGAATTAGGGATTTGAGCAATCTGGGCGCGGAAGGGGACGGTGGAGAAGAGAGATATTGCAGGGCTAGAATTGGGGCCGCCAGATATTTCTATCCGAAACGTGGAAGCGCGAACTTATATTGTCGTCATCCTTTTTTGGCCGAAATCACTGTTTTGACCTTATCAGCAATCTTCGTCACAAAATGAACTCGATTTGAAAGTATTTCACAATCTGACCTTTCTAGAAACGTCACAGCCTGCGGCGTTGCTGCTCCACATAGAAACGTCGAGGTATACTGCGTTTCTGCTCTGTTGACATGGCAGGCAGAAACGCCGAGGTTCCCTGCGTTTCTGGAAACACCGCTATTGTTGGCGTTTCTGGCCAGGCTGCAAACGCCAGTGGTCGTGGCGTTTCTGCCCATGATACAGTGATTTTGGCCTGCATGCAGCTGGCTAGCTAGTCACTAGGTCCAGTATCCCACAAAGCTAACCTGCCTACCCCGTGTCGCCTTCACTGGTCCTACTCTCTTACATGAAATTCTTGCGTAGCCTTCACTGCTCCTGTCAATTCACTGCTATTTGTGGAGATTAAATCTGTAGCAATTAGGGACCAAAGTGTGTTGTAGCTTCACGTGACTAGTACTAGTTGAGGTATTACAAGCCGACCAATACTTGACGTGACAGTACTAGTTGAGGTAGTGGACAGGGAAGACGTGGCCACACTTCTGAACACGTGGCCGTGCGATGGAACTCTGTCAACGGTGATGTGCGGCTGCAGCGGCAGCGTACCCAGCTTTCAACGGAATCGAACCTGATAGGACAGATCGCACAAGCGGCCGCGGCGCACAGCAGAAATCGATCTCGATCTCCCGTCGGGCCAGAAACGCCAACGTTTGTAGACGAGTTAGAAACGCCAATAGTTCTGGCGTTTCCGGCGTGCCACGTCAGCAAGCGACGCTAGCTCGGTCTGGACGGCAACGCGAGCTACCTTGGCGTTTTCATGTGGAGAAAAAACGCTGGCTAGGTCGGCGTTTCTATGTGGAGAAGAAACGCCATGGTCAATGGCGTTGCGAAAAGGGTCCAATTGTGAAATAGTTTCGTTCAGAGTTTATTTTGTGTCATAGTTTCCAAACGAGGTCAGAATAGTGATTTTGGCCTCCTTTTTTTGGGGGGAGGGGGGTGGGTGGCTGGGTGCTATGTGTCTGTCCGATACACACGACCTCCCTGACAGGACTGTGCTTCGGTGCCTTAAGGCACCTGCCTTTGTGTCCATGACATGTGGGCCCAATAGGTGGCTGACCCACATGTCAGTCACCCAAGGGCAGTTGCCTTGAAGGCACCGAAGCAGCGTCCACCCTGACACGACCCTGGTCTGCCTGGTGCGCCTACATTTGAGAATGCAAACGAATATTCTTTCATTTGCAAACAAATCTGTATGTATTACCATGCCCGTGTTTCCCTTGCAATAATTAGTCATTCGAAACGAGATACTCCATCCGTTCACTTTTGTAAGTCGTTTCAGACAACTTAAAATGAACTGTTTTACACATTGTCTGAAATGTCTTCAAGGTCTTATAAAAGTGAACAAAGGGAGTACTATAAATTAATTAATGAGGAGGTTATTTGGAAAAAATCGAAACGGTACCCACGCTAACGTGGATTAGAGTGTGTCACATAATTAGTTATTTGAATTAGAGTGTGTGTCATGTAGCGATCTCCAATTCTAACGTGGATTTCGCATTTCACTGTATCCACGCTACTTTTTTAATACAAATTCATATGTATATGATGAACACCATGGTAGTGAGAAAACTTTTGGATGGATTCAAACATATGACCTACAAAATAGCACAACAAATTGAGTCAATGTCAACTTTTCGAAACTTATTATGGCACGAATTCGAAATAATTACCCGTATGCCTGGTCCTCGGTTCAAATCTTACAATGTACACCGAATCGAAACATCGATATTAAGTCTCGTACTATGTACATTCAAATGTTGTTTTTAGCCCCCCTCCCCCCGCTCACAAATGCTACATACTTCCTGTATCGGTCAATCTTCCTCTCCTAACCACCTTAGGAAGCTATCGGTTTCCAGCACACGTTCATTCTTTCTCTCCATGTTTCGATCTCTAAGTCTCTCAACTACACAACCCCTTTTTCCACTCCTGTTACCAAATGTATTTACCTCACACACCCGCCATTGCACCCCATGCCGAGCTCTCTCTCTCTCCCCCCTCTCCCTCTCACCCTCTCGCGCTAAATACATGCATTGCCTATCTAGCCCCCCCCAACCTATCGTGCGCACGCACGCACGTTGTATATCTAGGTCACTCCCTCGAGACTGTCTCACTCTTTCTTCCACATGGCGGGCCACACTCGCTCAATCTCGCTCTCTTTATCTGAGTCTTGTTTAACCTCGTTTTCTTTCACACACGAATGATATATCTCCCTGTTTGGGCCTCGATCAACACACTCTATACTCTCTCATGCAGATTGTCTATCTAAGTCAGTCCATCCAAGCCGTCGCCACTCTTTCGACCTCATGGTGGGCCACGCTCACTCAATCTCTCTCTCTCTCTATCTATCTATCTCTCTCTTCGTATGTCTCAATTGACCTCGCTCTTTATCGGACAAAAACGATATATCATCAAGTTTGAGCCCAATTCGACCTATTCACATTGTATACTCTCTCACGCACATCGTCTATCTAGGTCACTCTCTCCAACCTGTCTCACTCTTTCGATCGCACGGCAACCCTATGTGATCGGTTGACCTTGCTTCCTCCCACGCACAAAATATATCTACACGTTTGTGACTGGATCGTCTCTCAAGCTCTATCTTACAGCCCTCACCCTTCCCAAAAGCTCAGTCGGACAATATCTCTCCGGAGCATATATATTTGTTCAATGAATGTCGGACCACACTCACTTTGTCTCTCAATCTATATGTCTCTCGATTGACCTCGCTTTCTCACACCATATCTTCCACGCATTGAAGCTACTACCTCTCCATCCCTCGCAAAGCCGGAGCTATTTATATTGCGAGGGGCACTCCAACCTTGGATTAATTTGTGTAGGCATTTATTTCGGTCGGTTTAGATTATATTTTCGTAGCATTCGGCCCACAACTACTCCAAACACCGTTGCAACCCACGCAACTCCCCTAGTTGATTTCCCTCTGGCTCGGTCATTGCTCTCTCGCACGTCCTTTCTCGCCTTCAACGTCGCACCATGGTATTATTGAAAAAAACTATGTTGTTCTCTTTAATTATTATAAATAAGCTACAAAACTAGAGACTGATAGTCCACTTGGAATGGAACAAATTTCAACCCACAAATTAAAGTGCTACAAACTACACACCGAGGGGCCCACATGTCATGAAACAAATTTGGACCCATATACAAATTAAAAATAAAGGACGAGGATTGAACATGCGACTGGGCCTTCAAGCCGCACGTCAATAGGCAACATATACGTAGAATAGCAATGTTTGTTGTACCCCCTTTGTTCACATAATGTTTTTATATTACCATAGCCTAATTAATGGATAACATGTAATATTATTTTTAGTACTATTTGCCTTCACTTACTGGTGGGTTCCATGTGTGCTCTCTCTCTCCACCCCTTCTGCGTTTAGACGCACGGGCAAATAGGAAGAACTCACGGGCGATGTTGCCGTTGACCATATCTGGACGCGTTCACAAGTCACGGCACCAGTTTCACATACTAGCAGCACTAGTCAGTGTGTACGTGCAATGCACGTTAATTTGTATATTAAGTGCATGCGGATATTAACTACTAGGATATTATTTGCGTGTTGTCATGTGATTAGCACTAGTTTTGACATGAAATTAACTGCACGCTAAACATGTTGAGCGCTCGACATTGAAGCAGTCTAGGTTGTTGGATGACAAGGAATACATGTGGCTTGATGACATTTTATATTTAATTTGATACGGCTCTAGCAGAACATTCAATCGATCAAACCATACATTTCGTTCAGTCTGACTCCGACTTTAAATTATACGACGATCGATATAAAATAAACAGAAATGATAAATGTTCAGATTTTAAGCATGGCAATCCGAACGTTTTTCATGGCAAATTTAGATTACGCGGCGGCGGCGGGGGCGTCTCGCGGTGGGAAGCGGCTCCTCTGCCGTGCTCTGTGTGTCGTCGGGCCACTAACGGATGACGACGGCAGCGTCTTGCGCCGTTGTTGGCGTACTCTTGGACGTTGGCCTAGCTTCAAGGAAGGACAAAATGTTCTGGACTTCAGAGCGAGTCAACTGGCGGAGGCGACTGGCGTTGGTGCAAGGAAGCGGTCGATGGTGGCCATCCATGCCGCTGAGGGGGGCACTGGCACCCGCACGGGGACAGGCACTGTCAACGGCACGGAGACATTCGTGTGCACGGGCACAGGCACGGGCGCATGTCAGTGCATGCGCAGACACATGCGCTGGCAGGTGCACGGGCACCGGCACGGGCGTGCGCGTTAGTGCACGCGCAGGGGCATGCGCTGGCAGGTGCACGGGTGCGTGAAAGTCGGCGGGGACCTCGTGGAACCCCGTGGCATCAAGCTCGAGACAATGTGCGGCCCCCAACCCATCAATGCCACGGGGATGGGCACTGGCACAGTCGGGGCGACGGGAGCCGGAACGGGAGCGGGGACAGGCGCGACATCTTCCCGCAAGGCCAGTTCAAGCTCGTCCCAAAAGCGCCTTATGTTCTTGAGACTCCGGCTGGGTGTCTTCCCCATGAAACTGGAACACTAAGGGCAGACCATCGTGATGCAGCATGGCGTACGTTTAGGTCAGGCTAGTTGGAGGTAGACGTCAGGAGAATCGGGGAGGAAGAGAGAGGATTGTAGCGATACCGGGTAGTGCGGGGTTGATTTTAAACTGCGGCACCGGCGACATTAAAAGTGGGAGCAGTTGAGACGACGGTGGGCGGCGGAGCCTGGTCAAAGGGCTCGCCTCCCGGTGAGTCTGCACAGCGGTCTGCTCGCACGACTCCCCCACAGTCGGCGCAGCGGTCTGCTCGCACGCCTCCTGTCGACTCACACGCTTGCTGGGACGGCACCTGCCGATGAGAAGCGGGGACTCGTGGCGGCACGTAAACACCCACAGTTTCAATAGTGAAAGCATTCGCCTTAACGTGACAGGTCTTTGTTCCAAAATACCGTGGCTCTTCATTTGTGCAACTTGTCATAAACAGCTTGTCTCGAATTGAAGAAAAAACTAACGAAGTAATATTTGTGCCATATCACGTGACCTGCTCAGTTTCAAGAATTTATGCTCACTTTTGGATTTTCTGAAATTTAAGATCCAGGATTCGAAACAATATCATAACCTGCATCATGCAATAAATTTTCAAGCCGTACATCTGTCCTGTTGTATTTCTTAAGAAAGGATTTGGTCAAACATTTTGCTTAGTTAGACTTCAGAGAAGTTATATATGCAGAGTAAAAGGATAATCCCTCCGTACCTGTGCATTTCCTGATATATTAACTCAAGTACTAGGCACGAACAAACAGGCTCAATTCTGTGCTCATCCTGGTGTAGTAGTAGTAGTACTAGGCAATGTAGTTGACAGGTGACCTTGACGAGTGGCGACCAAGGGAATTGAACCGTGCTCGACACGGTAGGTAACATTGTCTAGTTACTAAAGCATCCCTCCGTTGTTCATTGGTAGTCATTATGGACCGGGGACACGAGGGGAATTTCCTAGGGCTGGAATGCTGGCCGCCAGATATTTCGACTTGAAACGCTGAGGCTCGACTGGTTGGGGTTGCCTAATGTGCGTACCACGCACGCCACCGAAGGACACGAGCCCCTTTTTTTTAGGATCAACACGAGCCAAGGTCTGGCTGGTACGCCATTGGGTCCTACCATTCGAGAATACGAAAGGAACCTTTTAAATTGCCGAACGAATTTATGTGTATTACAATACCCGTATTTTCCTTGCAAATACTAATCTCAATGTGGTAATTGATTTATGACGAGTTGTTGAATTAGAATGAGTTTGTTTTATAGTGATCTGTCAGGACCCCGACTCAATGCCACATTGATCTAGCATGTAACACCTCATATCACTTTGCGGCCTCACGCACGGTATTCCCACGGGTGTCGCCTTACCTTTGCCCGGGACCGTTTGCGCATTTTGGCACACGTATATGACAGTGTCGCTAGCATCCATATGATAAGGAGCCCGGGCTGACATGGCTAGTCGTAAACCCAAAGTGGCACAAACTTACAGGGACAGGCATCCATGACCCAGCATCGATCGTGTCGGTCATCAGCGAGTGAATCCAGGCTGTAGCACTGGGCTAGCAGGACTCCGGTGAACCGGGCTGTAGCGGGCTAACAGGACTCCGGTATTCATCGCGTGACATTTCCCCGAAGGGACAGACACAGGAACGAAGAAGGACACATGCCGGCCAGCCTAAGTGTTCCGGAGCAGTAGCAAGCTACCATGGCTCAGTGGAAACACTAGGAGACATTTCCCGGTAAGAGAGGCTACTAAGGATGAACAACTAGATAGTCAGATCCCACACATACCAAGCATTTCAATAACATACACACAATATGCTCGATATGTGCAAATACAACATGGCATCACAACATGACTCTATGACTCAGATATTTATTCATTAGGCTCCGAGGAGCGAGATATTACAAACAGGGGTCTCATGACCCAACATTCAGAGCATACAAGTCAAAACACAAGCGGAAGCTATCATGTCTGAGTACAGACATCTATAAATGAAAAAGGCTGAGAAGCCTGACTATCTACCAGATCCTGCCGAGGGCACAAGATCGTAGCTGAGGTAACAAGCTAAACGTCGAAGTCCACGCGGTATTACTAGCGAGACTGAAGTCTCTCTGCAAAAACATAAAATAGGCAAACGTGAGTACAAATGTACCCAGCAAGACTTACATCAGAACTAACTACATATGCACCATTTTCAACAAGGGGATGGTGGGGTTTAACTGCAGCAAGCCAGCTCTGACTCGGTGGCTAACCTAAACTACGACTGCAAGTAACTCTTTTGAGGTGGCGCACACGAGTCCACATATTCACCATATCAATACACCACTATGGATCCGCTCCCGTCTCCCTACGAGAACGCCATCCATAGCACTCACGCTTATCTTGCGTATTTTAGAGTATCCACTTTCACTTGTCTATGAACTGATATAAGCAACCCAGAAGTCCTTTACCGCGGACACGGCTATTCGAATAGATGATGTTAACCCTGCAGGGGTGTACTTCTTCACACACGCTCTCACCACTTATCGCCGTTTACACGACATGTACTCGGCAACCTTCAAGCGGAAGCCCAACGTGGGTGTCGGCCACGGCCTACCTAAACACTCAAGTCTCTAGTCCAGGTTTATCGCCTATTCGGGTTCCATCCATGAGGAGATCCGGCCGGAGTTTCGCTCACAGCCCCAAACGATGTGTGCAGGGTTCCCGAGACACCAAACGGGCGCTCGGTACACCGTGCCACGTGCCTACCGCATCACAGCCCACCCCTCCGGTCAGCGGTGCCCACGGCCTCCAGCATACTACAAACACCAGAAACTACTTGCAACTCCTGGACAGAGGACAAGGGTGATTAAGAAGCCGAGAGGGTCCATTGGTTTCGGGCCCAATGCGTGGTAGTAGCTGAATCATGGATCACAAACACAGAACTCAGTTCCTGAGGACGGCTGCAATGAGACAACCCACCATGTACTCCTACATGGCCTCTCACCGATACCTTTTACCAAATCGTGTTCACACACTTAGCTCACACACAGTAGGACATGTTGACACACCTCTGATTCATTCCCGATGAATTAGACCTGACTCAACTCTAAGCAGTAGCAGGCATGACAAACAAACATGAATGAGTAGGCACAACAGGGCTCAAACAATTCCTACTCATACTAGTGGGTTTCATCTATTTACTGTGGCAATGACAGGTCATGCAGAGGATAAAGGGGTTCAGCTACCGCAGCAAATAACAATTGAATCGTTGTTGTCCTAATGCAGTAAAAGAGAGCAGGAGCGAGAGAGTGGGATTGTATCAGAATGAACAAGGGGGTTTTGCTTGCCTGGCACTTCTGAAGATAACATTGAGTCTTCATCAGTGTCAACGATCACATCATCGGTACAACGTCTACCGAGGGGGAACAACACCGGCAAACACAGAAGAAACACGATCAATGCAATGCACAATATGATGCATGCTATGACATGGCAATATGAATGTGTTTTGAGCTAATGCACCTAGCTATGATTTAAGTGAAGTTGGTTTGAATACATGATTCAAACTCCAACTCCATATATGATTATTTAAATGCCCTTTATTTGTTTTGTCCAAAACAGAGGACAAACATTGTTCAAACATGCATGAAAATGGTACAGATGGATTCCTTGAATTTTTTTGATAATTTTTCATATATAAATTATTTCATTCTGAGCTACGGTTGAATTTATATGATTTTTAGAAGTTTGGGGTATTTTCTGAAAATATTAAATCATTTAAGATTTATTTAAATTCCAGAAAGGAATTATTGCGTCAGCATGACCTCATAGTGACGTCAGCAGGTCAACGGGCGCCGTCCAGGTCAAACTGACCTGTGGGCCCTGCGTGTTAGTGTAATTAGTTTAACAAATTCAATTAGTACTAATCCTAATTAGCTAACAGGGCTGGGCCCCACCTGTCATTGACTCAGCACTAACCAGGGTTTAGTTAACTCTTAACTAAAGTAATTAGAAGGGCTGGGGCCCACAGTCAACGAGTCAGTGGGTTAGCTAAAATTTAATTAGCATCTAAACTAAATTAGCAGGGCCTCGGGCCCACATGTTAATGACCCAGGGGGGTCAAACCCTGGTCAACTCGGTCAAACCTGCCGGCGACTAACCGCCGGCGAGGTCCGAGACGGCGGCGATGCGCGGAATCGCAGCACAGGCCACGGTTCGAGGCGCGGATGGCACCGTTGGAACCCCGAGCCTCGTCCGCGTCGTCTGGTGCTAGTGGGGTCGCGGAGACGACTTAGATCGACGGCGGCGTCCGCTTCCGCGGCGGCCGGAGTTCGGGCGCGAACTGTGGCGATGCTACGGCGCACTAAAGGAGAAGCCGAAGAGTGCTACGTGCTCCTGGGGGTTCACCGAGCACGGTGACGTGCTCAGGCGCGGGCTGCGGTGGCCCTGGCCACGACGGCGAGGAACCACGGCGGCGGTGAGCTTTCGGCTTCGGTGGACCGCGGTGCTAGAGGAGGAGAACGACAGCGGAGAGAGAAGGGTTAGGTAGAGGAGCTCACGGCGGAGCCGTAGGGATGGTTAGCGGGCTCGGGGACGGCCTGGTGACGATGAATCGGGCGACGGCGACCGGCGGGTCCGAAGAGGGGAAAAGCGTCGGGGCGGCGCTTCGGGGCTTCTCCGGTCGGGTGGCTCGGTGAGGAGGTAGGGAGCGAGGTGGCGGAGCTCGAGGATAGCTCGGGGCGGCTCGGGGATGGCCGTGGCCGCGGTGGTGCACGTCGGCGGCGGTGGGCATGCTCGGCCATGGGGAGAGAAAGCAGAGGAGCGAGGGGGAGAGAGAACCAGAGAGTGAGAGAGCGTCGGGGGTCACGTGGCGTCGCGGAGGGAGTCCATGGCGATGAGGGGGCAGCAGGAGGTGGAAGCAGGAGGTGGCGCTCGGGCGCGGGTGCGTCGACACGCCTCTGCCTACTGGCAGAGGTTGAAGACGGTGGGGAGCTGGGCTGGGCCTCAGCCGCATTGCTGGGCCAGGTGGGCTGAGAGGTGAGCGCCAGGTAGGGTTTCTCTCCTCTCTGCTTTTCCTATTTTTGTTTTTCTATTTTCTGCAATTGGTTTTGATTTGATTTAAAATATCAAATCATTTTTCTAAAACTTTCTGTAACTTGTATGTGAGCTCAGGAACTAGTCCAAGGTCACAGGCAACTTACAAAAATATTTGAACTTTATTTCTTATATAATAGAAATAAATTCAACTCAAATATGTCATTGGTTTAAGTCAAAGGCCCAAAAATAAATAATTCTGTGATTCCAAAAATATTGGTTTGAATTTTACCTCTTACCAATATTTTCACAGAGTAATAGGAACATTTCTTTGGACTCATTTGATGAGATTTAAATGTTGGTTATTTTTAGAGGTCTTCTAAGGCTTTTGAAAATTCCTCAATTCAAATTTCATTTGAATTAAAACATGATGCTCACATGAAGGTCTAGCCTAGTGCATAACAGGACCAGGGATGTGACAACTCACCCCCACTAAACAAGAATCTCGTCCCGAGATTCAAGCGTAGGGTTTGATGAAGGGGAAACGCAAACTAGTATAATCTTCACGATCCAGGGTGCACTTCATAAAAGCGTTGATTCGATCACCATCTTTGTCCCGTCGTCTTGCTCTGAGAACTCCAACTAGCATGACAGCAAGAGGAAAAGGACAACTCCGGAAGAATCGATCTTCTCGAAGATCAATCAACTTAGGATCAGCTCACAAGTGACTCATAGCAACATCTCTTGAGCTGAGACACGAAGCATACATCTGAAGAAATGGAGTGAGACAGATGACGAGGGTTCACTAGGTAGACAACAATTCCACACTTAAAAAGGTGGTAAACGATTGTCAACGTAGCGAGGAGTTGAGTTGCCATGATACCACAACGAGGCACCTTAGGGATGGTGACTCGTAGATTTATCCCCTTAAGTGGCAAAAAGAATTACCTTTGATTCAGAGATCATTGAAACTCTTTAAACTAGCCTAAGGAAAATCTCGAGCGATCGTTTGGAGGGGTTCGGTAGAATGGCATACTCGAACCAGAATGGATGATGTGGATTACCTTGTTGAAGACAATGTCATAGATGATTTTGCTTACCACCGGAAATGGAAGGGACCCATGGTAGAATGGCACATTGGCGGTGCAAGCTGGGAACAAAATGCAAATGCTGGGAATGATTTTGGTAACTGGGGAAGAACCCAACAATAGAGAGTGAATCCACTGTTTGAAAAGTTATAGCATAACCGAGGAAGCTGAGAGCAAACCCAGTTAGTGCCGAAGATAACACCTAGCGCTTGTGCGTGCTCTCAAGAACTTGAGCATTTCCATAATCATCAAGGTTTCACCAACATCCATGTCAAGGGTGCTGACCACACAACGTACTACCATGATGAACAACGATGGATGATGCAGATGCAAAGGAAGATAACCTTCTCAGATTTCACCTTAGCGAGGCCAAGGGATCAAAATCTAGATGATCGACCGAGAGACATTTAGCACTCCGCTTCTAATGTTCTCCCTGATGTGATAGCATAATCCATTCATAGATAAGGTTTGGTACCCAGAACATCAAGTAAGAGGTCGGACTTCGGGAGCACAAGAATCCATAAGGAATAATTATGGAGTAAATCCTACGAAATCCTCATGGGGAGGTGGCCAACTTCCTCAATCAAGATACTACAATAATAGGTCTTCCGGCTGGGTGTGTTGGCCACGACATCCACTTTACCGGTTATCGAGAGACCAATATTATAGTTCTTGGGAAATGTCCCGACCATCACATCTGCATGAGATTCAGATCTGGCTGGTGTCAGGATATTCTAGACTCATCAAGTCTAGAAAGAAAAATGAAAGTTTACAACACAAATCGACGAGACGACGTTGTGAGATTCTCGGGGAATGGACTATGGTAGTGAGCTCCAAAACATGAGCGGGTTCTGCTACAAACATGTGAACATGTTGTTCGGGACAAACATGACCACATAGTAGTCTTATAATAAAACACTACCGAGTTCAGGTGGGGAACCATCAACGAGGGTATCGAAGTCCCTACATAAGTCCGGATTAGCTCTTATGAAGGAACTCCTTCTCCTTGAACAAATCAATCAGTGGCTTGGTGTGCTAGGAACACATGTAGAGCGAAGGTTGCAAGTCTCCGAACCACAGAATACTTCGCACGTATGCCTGACCGATTTGGGATGATTCCAAAGAAGCAACATTGACTTTCTCGAATCCACGGCGGCAACTTGCATCAGATGCACATGAATTAGAGGAAGTCACTACTTTCATCCAAACATATGCTTCATGAACGAAACATGAAGAAATGCTTACACAAGTTTCCAACACTAGGTTGATGTTCAACATGACTCATGGGGGAGACAAAATGCTACTGATGGGCTCAACAGCAACTCATCGGAATTTCCATATCACTGGACTTCCACCATCATGTGAACACGGTGATAGCATTGGTCAGACCAAGGATGTAATGGTGTATGCTCGAGGGATCAACCACGAGTAAGACAAGATTACGAGCATCGTTGGTACTGATTTGATTTGACGATAGCCCATACTCAAATCAAAGGTTGGATAAAATGATAGGTCCATTAACTGATCACGAGGGTCAATCGATGAAAATACCATCTTTCTTCAGCACACGTACAAGATATCCCTTAAAATGAACTAAATCGGACAAGCTTCTATCTTCCAATTCTCCAAGTTGTTGTCTAGCTTAACCAACTAGCTCAGGGATATCCAACACAGATTCTTGGAGAAAGGGTGGTTCACAAGAAACCAACTTGATCACGAGCTCAACATAACAGTCAGGAAACAACCCGGTAACACTTCCAAGAAGATATTTGGAAAGTCACGAACCACCGGTATGTTACTAAGCTCGAGAACAATCTTGCTTTTGAGGGCAAGACAACATGATCAAATGAGTGAGGACTTGACAAGATCCTAACTCATCAATCGAAGTGTGCACCAAAAATAAGAACTATGTAGCACGGTCAAAATTAGGATGATGATTTAATAACCAACACGCTAAGAGTGAGGATATTGTCCATTAACTACCAAGCAACGAGGTTGCTAGGAGTATTGATTTCACACACCATAATTCATTTGTCGGTATTCCGGTTGCATCAACACGAGGACCGAGGAATGACTAATGATGGTGAGAAGTATCACTGCACCAAGAATTCATAAGATGATGTGTAATTCCTATGACTTTCTTGACATAAAGAGGGTAATACTTCAGGGTAGAACAGAACAAAAACTGGATTAGTATTTGATCTGCGGAGTATGACTACTTTGACCCAATCCTAGATATGGATGAGGTACTGGAGTTCATTTCTCCTAGTCAGTCTGGGATAGAATGGCTTGACGGAACACAAGAGTAATAGGCATCGATGAACAAAGACACGCATACTCTTGACTATCAATTGATAGACGAAGGTCAGAAAACCACTAAAAAGAGCAACTCAAAGGAACATATAATTTTCTGAGTTGTGGATGCATAGATTAGTATGTCGAGAGAGACCAACATTTCTTCTAGATAACCCATGCAGAGAGGTAGGACTAGCAGAGTCACGATTTATGAGTGGAGATCTCCTCAAGAGTACTCTAATTGTGATCTTTTGATCCAATAAACATCTGCCATAAGCGGTTCATTGTATTTGGAAGAAGGAAATACCACGGACCTCGAGGACTATCGCAAAGTTACTAATATCCTAAAGGAACTAGCAAACACTATCAACATGAAGTAAGTAGAGTGAATCTCGGGTTCAAAACCCAGGAATAGAATACCTACTACTAAGTAGCATCACGGAATGCTTTCGAGAATAATGGCCAGAATCATCACACTGGGGATACAAAAGCATTGCTAAATTGCTAGGTGATCCCCTAGGACACCTAGGGTCATAATGATAATTCCAACATATATGTCGAGGTAAAAGAATACCTCAACTCAGCAATTAGTGTGATTAACCTGGCCCAAAGGAACATCGAAACAGAAGGAAGGGATTTTGCAAATGCTTCAGACTATTTTGGAAACCTGGGATGACTCGGACAACATAACGGCTGTAAATGCTCAAAAGTTTGGAGACATACTACAGAAATGGTGGCATAGCCACTCAGAAGCACAATACCAAGGTTTCAAGATCAACAGTTAACATACAGAAGTAGTAGGAACTGAACTGGGGCTTAAAACCAACAATCTTATAAGTCTACGGATTAGTAACACGTCATCCTGATAGATAGATAAGAAGGCCTAGTTCTTAGTCCCCGTAGAAGAGAAGAGGATGACTCAGATCAGAGGGCCATGAGGTATAAGGAGTAAAAAGAGCCTTACGTTCCATCCCACAATCAATTCCCCTACATAACTAAAGCATTTCTAGACACAACTTCGACCAGTTTGGCTTGGTAATCTTACAGGCAGTCAAGCTCTGATACCAACGCTGTCAGGACCCCGACTCAATGCCACATTGATCTAGCATGTAACACCTCATATCACTTTGCGGCCTCACGCACGCTATTCCCACGGGTGTCGCCTTACCTTTGCCCGGGACCGTTTGTGCCTTTTGGCACACGTATATGACAGTGTCGCTAGCATCCATATGATAAGGAGCCCGGGCTGACATGGCTAGTCGTAAACCCAAAGTGGCACAAACTTACAGGGACAGGCATCCATGACCCAGCATCGATCGTGTCGGTCATCAGCGAGTGAATCCAGGCTGTAGCACTGGGCTAGCAGGACTCCGGTGAACCGGGCTGTAGCGGGCTAACAGGACTCCGGTATTCATCGCGTGACATTTCCCCGAAGGGACAGACACAGGAACGAAGAAGGACACATGCCGGCCAGCCTAAGTGTTCCGGAGCAGTAGCAAGCTACCATGGCTCAGTGGGAACACTAGGAGACATTTCCCGGTAAGAGAGGCTACTAAGGATGAACAACTAGATAGTCAGATCCCACACATACCAAGCATTTCAATAACATACACACAATATGCTCGATATGTGCAAATACAACATGGCATCACAACATGACTCTATGACTCAGATATTTATTCATTAGGCTCCGAGGAGCGAGATATTACAAACAGGGGTCTCATGACCCAACATTCAGAGCATACAAGTCAAAACACAAGCGGAAGCTATCATGTCTAAGAACAGACATCTATAAATGAAAAAGGCTGAGAAGCCTGACTATCTACCAGATCCTGCCGAGGGCACAAGATCGTAGCTGAGGTAACAAGCTAAACGTCGAAGTCCACGCGGTATTACTAGCGAGACTGAAGTCTCTCTGCAAAAACATAAAATAGGCAAACGTGAGTACAAATGTACCCAGCAAGACTTACATCAGAACTAACTACATATGCACCATTTTCAACAAGGGGATGGTGGGGTTTAACTGCAGCAAGCCAGCTTTGACTCGGTGGCTAACCTAAACTACGACTGCAAGTAACTCTTTTGAGGTGGCGCACACGAGTCCACATATTCACCATATCAATACACCACTATGGATCCGCTCCCGTCTCCCTACGAGAACGCCATCCATAGCACTCATGCTTATCTTGCGTATTTTAGAGTATCCACTTTCACTTGTCTATGAACTGATATAAGCAACCCAGAAGTCCTTTACCGCGGACACGGCTATTCGAATAGATGATGTTAACCCTGCAGGGGTGTACTTCTTCACACACGCTCTCACCACTTACCGCCGTTTACACGACATGTACTCGGCAACCGTCAAGCGGAAGCCCAACGTGGGTGTCGGCCACGGCCTACCTAAACACTCAAGTCTCTAGTCCAGGTTTATCGCCTATTCGGGTTCCATCCATGAGGAGATCCGGCCGGAGTTTCGCTCACAGCCCCAAACGATGTGTGCAGGGTTCCCGAGACACCAAACGGGCGCTCGGTACACCGTGCCACGTGCCTACCACATCACAGCCCACCCCTCCGGTCAGCGCTGCCCACGGCCTCCAGCATACTACAAACACCAGAAACTACTTGCAACTCCTGGACAGAGGACAAGGGTGATTAAGAAGCCGAGAGGGTCCATTGGTTTCGGGCCCAATGTGTGGTAGTAGCTGAATCATGGATCACAAACAAAGAACTCAGTTCCTGAGGACGGCTGCAATGAGACAACCCACCATGTACTCCTACATGGCCTCTCACCGATACCTTTTACCAAATCGTGTTCACACACTTAGCTCACACACAGTAGGACATGTTCACACACCTCTGATTCATTCTCGATGAATCAGACTTGACTCAACTCTAAGCAGTAGCAGGCATGACAAACAAACATGAATGAGTAGGCACAACAGGGCTCAAACAATTCCTACTCATACTAGTGGGTTTCATCTATTTACTGTGGCAATGACAGGTCATGCAGAGGATAAAGGGGTTCAGCTACCGCAGCAAATAACAGTTGAATCGTTGTTTTCCTAATGCAGTAAAAGAGAGCAGGAGCGAGAGAGTGGGATTGTATCGGAATGAACAAGGGGGTTTTGCTTGCCTGGCACTTCTGAAGATAACATTGAGTCTTCATCAGTGTCAACGATCACATCATCGGTACAACGTCTACCGAGGGGGAACAACACCGACAAACATAGAAGAAACACGATCAATGCAATGCACAATATGATGCATGCTATGACATGGCAATATGAATGTGTTTTGAGCTAATGCACCTAGCTATGATTTAAATGAAGTTGGTTTGAATACATGATTCAAACTCCAACTCCATATATGATTATTTAAATGCCCTTTATTTGTTTTGTCCAAAACAGAGGACAAACATTGTTCAAACATGCATGAAAATGGTACAGATGGATTCCTTGAATTTTTTTGATAATTTTTCATATATAAATTATTTCATTCTGAGCTACGGTTGAATTTATATGATTTTTAGAAGTTTGGGGTATTTTCTGAAAATATTAAATCATTTAAGATTTATTTAAATTCCAGAAAGGAATTATTGCGTCAGCATGACCTCATAGTGACGTCAGCAGGTCAACGGGCGCCGTCCAGGTCAAACTGACCTGTGGGCCCTGCGTGTCAGTGTAATTAGTTTAACTAATTCAATTAGTACTAATCATAATTAACTAACAGGGCTGGGCCCCACCTGTCATTGACTCAGCACTAACCAGGGTTTAGTTAACTCTTAACTAAAGTAATTAGAAGGGCTGGGGCCCACAGTCAGCGAGTCAGTGGGTTAGCTAAAATTTAATTAGCATCTAAATTAAATTAGCAGGGCCTCGGGCCCACATGTTAATGACCCAGGGGGGTCAAACCCTGGTCAACTCGGTCAAACCTGCCGGCGACTAACCGCCGGCGAGGTCCGAGACGGCGGCGATGCGCGGAATCGCAGCACAGGCCATGGTTCGAGGCGTGGATGGCACCGTTGGAACCCCGAGCCTCGTCCGTGTCGTCTGGTGCTAGTGGGGTCGCCGGAGACGACTTAGATCGACGGCGGCATCCAGTTCCGCGGCGGCCAGAGTTCGGGCGCGAACGGTGGCGATGCTACGGCGCACTAACGGAGAAGCCGAAGAGTGCTACGTGCTCCTGGGGGTTCACCGAGCACAGTGACGTGCTCAGGCGCGGGCTGCGGTGGCCCTGGCCACGACGGCGAGGAACCACGACGGCGGTGAGCTTTCGGCTTCGGTGGACCGCGGTGCTAGAGGAGGAGAACAACAGCGGAGAGAGAGGGGTTAGGTAGAGGAGCTCACGGCGGAGCCGTAGGGATGTTTAGCGGGCTCGGGGACGGCCTGGTGACGACGAATCGGGCGACAGCGACCGGCGGGTCCGAGGAGGGGAAAAGCGTCGGGGCGGCGCTTCGGGGCTTCTCCGGTCGGCTGGCTCGGTGAGGAGGTAGGGAGCGAGGTGGCGGAGCTCGAGGATAGCTCGGGGCGGCTCGGGGATGGCCGTGGCCGCGGTGGTGCACGTCGGCGGCGGTGGGCATGCTCGGCCATGGGGAGAGAAAGCAGAGGAGCGAGGGGGAGAGAGAACCAGAGAGTGAGAGAGCGTCGGGGGTCGCGTGGCGTCGCGGAGGGAGTCCAGGGTGATGAGGGGGCAGCAGGAGGTGGAAGCAGGAGGTGGCGCTCGGGCGCGGGCGCGTCGACATGCCTCTGCCTACTGGCAGAGGTTGAAGACGGTGGGGAGCTGGGCTGGGCCTAGCCGCATTGCTGGGCCAGGTGGGCTGAGAGGTGAGCGCCAGGTAGGGTTTCTCTCCTCTCTACTTTTCCTATTTCTGTTTTTCTATTTTCTGCAATTGGTTTTGATTTGATTTAAAATATCAAATCATTTTTCTAAAACTTTCTGTAACTTGTATGTGAGCTCAGGAACTAGTCCAAGGTCACAGGCAACTTACAAAAATATTTGAACTTTATTTCTTATATAATAGAAATAAATTCAATTCAAATATGTCATTGGTTTAAGTCAAAGGCCCAAAAATAAATAATTCTGTGATTCCAAAAATATTGGTTTGAATTTTACGTCTTACCAATATTTTCACAGAGTAACAGGAATATTTCTTTGGACTCATTTGATGAGATTTAAATGCTGGTTATTTTTAGAGGTCTTCTGAGGCTTTTGAAAATTCCTCAATTCAAATTTCATTTGAATTAAAACATGATGCTCACATGAAGGTCTAGCCTAGTGCATAACAGGACCAGGGATGTGACATGATCTCAATGTGGATTTCACATTTCATGGTATCCCTGTAAGTTTTCCAATGCAAATTCAAATTTAAAAGATGAACAATATGGAGGTGAGAAAACTTTGTATGTATCAAGCATATGACCACAGAGAGAGAGAGAGAGAGACACACACACACACGAACACAACAACAATCCAATAAGTATAGTGCATCTATTTTTCCAAACCATGCATGTATGACACGAATTCAAAAATACTCCTTCTATTCCTAAATATTAGTCTTTTAGAGAGTTCAACAAGTGACTACATACGGAGCAAAATGAGTGAATCTAGACTCTAAAATATGTCTATATACATCCGTATGTGCCAGTCCATTTGAAGCCTCTAAAAAGACTAATATTTAGGAACGAAGGGAGTAAAATGTAAGACATCCATGGTCCTCAGTTCAATATTTAAAATGAACATGAAACTAAAACATGAATATTAAGTCTAGTACTACAGTACATGCAAATGTTGTGTTTAGGTGGAGCTATGATTGTCGGGGGTCAACCCCTTGACCTTAGATAAAATTGTGGAGCTCTGTTTAGGGTTGTTTAGATTATATTTTTCCCACCCTCCCAACCACCGATTGGTTGTGCACCCCCCACCCCTCCTCCCCGGGAGAATATCATGTGCCCCCATACCTTAGATGCTATATGCCGATACGAGTTGCTTGGAGCTTGTAGATCTGAGATATAGCAGCTCACAAGATGTGTCTTAATTTTTTTGCTGGAAACCTTGATGAGTTTGAGAATTGCACACAATTTGTACAAAAACTACTTAGATGCCCTTTGATCCCATATCCAAGAACCTCGAAGCTCGTATCACCGTAGCATCTAAGATGAAGGAGAACATCATATTCTCCTGTATGTAAGAATACCATGTGCTACCACACCTTAGATGCTTTGGTGATACAAGCGCTTTGGAGGCATTGGATTTGTGACCCAACACCTCCTCGGTGGTTCGAATGGTTTTTGCAGAAAAGCCCCAAAAGAGTTCGGCCACTGCTTACAAGCACAAAGACTGCTCAGATGCCATTGGATCTCAGATCAAACGACCTCCAAGCTTGTATCACCGTAGATTCTATGGTGATACGAGTTCACTGAGATCTAACGGCCCATAGTAGGAGGTTTGAATGTTTTTGCAATATATGGCTGATAGAGTTTGGGAAATGCGCAGAAAGTACAAGTACTACGCATGTGCCATCTGATCACTGATCATACGACCTAGATGCTCATATCACCGCAGCGGGTAATTAAGATACAAGGAGCACCTAATATGAGCACCGGGGAGCCGTTGGATCGAAGATGCAGCGGCACACACGAGGCCTGAATGTTTTATTTGCAAAAAAAACCTTTGGAGACTTTGGAAATTGCGCATAATTACAAAGACTACTCCCAAGCCATTGGATCTCACTTCCAACGGTGTAAAAACTCGTATCACCATAGTATCTAAGCTGCGGGGTGGATGTGGTATTCTATGCCGCTGTCATTTTTGTTCGTAAACTTGCAAAATACGTGTACCTCGTGCCATTACTTGTCTAACCGCGCAAAGTGTTTGTTCAAAAAAACCATCCTACACTAAAATATCGGAACAACACACGGGGGTCCCACTTGTCATTAATCAAATTTGGACCTAAAACTAACAAATCTGAAAGACGAGATTCGAAGTGGCAACCTGGACTACAAAGTGTAAGTCAATAGCCTGAAAAAACAAACGGTTTTTGGCTTTGTCCCATAACTTGATTTTATACAGTACTTGCGTTGAGTAGAGTAGAAGGAGTGCCTTGTCAACACGTGCATGACTGTTGTCTCACTTACTGGTGGGTCCCAGGTCTACAATCTCAATCTCTCTTCTCTCCATCGTCTAACCTTTGCACGGGCACACACGAAGAGAGGCGCTAGCTTGCCGTGGTGCTATTACAACTAAAAAAAGCTTGGAAAATAGAAGAATCGCCTAGAACAAGAGACGTTGTGGCTGGTCGAGACGGAGCTAACCGTGCCACATTTGCATGATGAAGCTGTGTGGCTAGTGGGGTGTTTTCGACCGACTGGCTGGGTCCCGAGGTCGAACCTTAGGTACTATGTCTGATACAGTATATTTTTACACGCACATTTTTCCTCCGTGCCGAGACGTGGCACACCCTACCGCGAGGTTTCGGGGTCCTCCCGGGTGGTGCACGCATATATTCTTCCTGACGTGGGACGCCCTACCGCGTGTTTTCTGGGTCCTCCTCGGTCGTAGCGCCGAAGCAAGTAAATGAGTCATCAAATCACAAAAGACCACCTTTCCCGCCGAGTACATCTAGTTGGGCTAGTTCGACCGATTAGCTAGGCCGCCGCCACATTTATTTTTTCACCCCTTTTTTTATCTACTTGCCGGCAGGTAAATTTAAATATCCACTGCAGCGTTGCTCTGGTGTTTGGGTGCGGCAGGATTTTTAATTTTTTGATTGAAGGGAGCAGGTGCGGCAGGATTTTTAATTTTTTGATTGACGGGAGCAGGCGCGGCAGCAATTAGTCACGATGACTCCGCCTGTAAAAACCCACTGCTCCCAGATGTGAGAAGTCGTCAACTGGTATTTTACCGTGGTGAAAACCAAAAGATTCCCAGCTCCTCTGCTGGCTCCCTCCGCCTTCCCGTAGATTGCATTGCCTTTCAGCCGTTTTGCCCCCTTTGCTTCCTCTCCCCATTGCTTCTACCTGGTGCCATGGCGGCGCAGCAGATCACGGAGTCCGAGGTGAGGCGCCTGACACAGGAGCTCCATGCCAAGGATGCGGAGCTCAGGGCCAAGGACGTGGAGCTCCGTGAGCTCAAGGAGGAGAGGAATGCCATGCTCCTCTGTTATGTGCGGGAGTTCACGGAGCTTCCAAAGCGGCAGGCGTCCACCACAAAGATGCTCGAGGCATCGGCGGCATTGCTGCAGAAAGCGGGATATACGATAGGCCGTCAGGGGAGCCGGCTGGAGCGCGAGCGGGCCGATCATGACGAGGTCCAGGATCGCCTCAGCCACTTGGTAAACCAAGTTGCCACACACGTGTTGCGGCTGCGCGATGCCTACCGTCGTGCCAGTGCGACGATGCCGGCCGTCGGGCTAAACCCGTTCGACCACCCAGTCGACTTCAACGAGCTGCGGCTTCCTGACCTAGTCTCCTTCTTCACCTATATCTCCGAGGAGCTGAGACGTCTCCGCGCGATGGTGGGGGCTGAGCTGGACAAGGAGGGGTTGCGGGCTGCCGTCGCCGTTGCTGGGCGAATCCTTTCAGGGCTCCGTCACCGGAATCCATTCGTGCCATTGGACGCCGTCTTTGACGAGCTGGCTCCCGTCGACCAGGAGCAGGCTCTGCGGGCGGTTGCACCCTGCATCACCAATGTCGTGCGCCTTGAGAAGCAGAGGGACTTTGGTGGTGTTTAGGCGCCCTCTGCATGGGCATGTCCATGTCTCGGCGCAACATGACCGTTGGATAAAACTCAGACGGTGCAGATCGGTCACTGTAGCACAAAGTGTGTGGGTGTGTTTGGTTGCATTCTCATCTCAATATAGTTGTTTCCTCTTCGTGTATTTTTGTCAACCTACTAGTGTGGACTCATGCACCCTTCATGCACTCTGCCAGAGACCCAAAACTGGGTCGAGAAGGGAACTTTTGCTCCCATCCCGTGCACCTTTCATACACCCTGTCTAACACTATTGGATGTGCTTCATATGGTTCATGTTTCATGGAGTACTGTAGCACCGTACTCTCCGTGCGCTATGGACCTAGTTCTGTATCTCACCGTTCATTCTCGACCGGACAGTCGAAAAAGCGATACTATGTTACATATAGGAGTAGTTGACATGCGCACAACATTATTTGTTATCGTCATATCTTACTACACTAGCAACAAGATTGTGTAGTACTGACGTATGAACCACTGCACATGCCTAGTAGTAGGAGCATTGTGCATGTTCAAGTGGCTGCCGTGTTTCGCACTCCTCCGTCATAAGAGTGGAAACACTTGCTGTAATCATTTTTTTTAAAATGAAAAATAGTGGACACGCTCTACCGTGCGGACCCTCCTCCAGCCATGCACTAAATTACTCACTTTCACCGACGTGTGGGACAGCCAGCACCTGGGTCCACCAGCCATGCACTAAATTACTCCGTGGTAGAGTGGCGGTAGACTACCCCGATCGAACCGCCGCAGTAATGCCCAATGAGCCGTCAAATCACAAAACCCCCTCCTTTCCAGCAATAAGTTGGACGAATGAAGCAACCATCATTTCACTCTTCTCTCTCAGCTTCCTCTCTTGAAGAAAACCCCCACTCGCTTCGCTTCTCCCTCATCTCGTTCCTCCTTTCACTCTTCTCTCTCAACTTCCTCTCTTGGATGGACGCCGTATCACTGGCCGACATGATGTCCATGGCTCTGGCCAAAACCGTCGAGGCTCATGGTACGAAGAAGCACAAGCACCCCGCCGAGACTACGGCAGATAAGCTCAAAGCCATCGCCCTGTCTAAGCCCCCCTCTCCGGGATCCCTCATTAAGCAAGTCCAGGTAATGTCTCTTGTTGACGATCTTTTTCTCGATCTTGATCATTTTTTCATCTAACACATAGTACTAGTACTGGTAGTACAACTTTCTGGGTGATCTTGCATGTGATTTTACTATGCCAAATGACGGTTCTAAATTTCTCTTTTGACCAAAACATGCGAGAGGTTGACACTGGTTTCTTATAGACTACTTTCAACTACTCCCTCTGTCCCAAATTTCCTTTCTTATATTTGTCAAGATACGGATGTATCTAATACTAAAATGTGACTTGATACATTTGTATCTAGACAAATCTAAGACAAGAATTTTGGGACGGAGGGAGTACTTTATGAACATCAATGCTACCTTTTAAGAGGGTATATTTGCCTCAGTAACTTGTGTTATGGATATTGCATGTAATCCCTCTGCTCTCATGCCTTTGAAGACATGTTCTAGTGTCTTTGTTCACTCATTTCTGTGCGTATATGTAGTCATATATGGAGTATAATATCGAAAATCATCTTATATTTCTGAACGGAGGTAGTAATAAAATATGGTTTCTGTTTGAATTAGAACCAGGTCCGCGGTGGAGATGAAGTTCTCAAAGTCATGCCGTGTGAACTGGAAGACCTGATGATGAGTTCTACTGCTGAACTATCCAGCTGATGTGTCCTTGTCGCCACGTGTCCTGAACTAGTGTTTTCCTGTAGCATTGTTGTCAGGCGTGTTCTCGAGGCTGTACTTGACCACAACAATTTCCTGGTTGTGCCTTCGAATACGAAGGGTGTGGTTCTTGTAAAGCTTCCCAACAAATCTGATGCGGCCTGTCTTCATCATCATGTTTATGAGTGGAAAGACCACTCTGTTAGGTTCTCCAAGGTTGCCAAGAAGGTGATGGTGCATGTAGACATCTCACACGAAGTCCATGGCCTAGTCAGTTATGCGGGGTTCATCCCGTAGGTCAGTGGCAAGAAATAGTCTGCAGAGTTTAGTTAGTGCAACTTTGCTTGTCTGTAGTAAGTACTATTGTTCAGTACTTGATTTGTGTTTGTGAACCCTGTATTGTTTATTAGTACTGCCGCTTTTGGTGTGTGGTCAGTCCTGAGAACGGTCTATGTTAATGTCTGTCCACTCAATTCAGTTTGTACATTGTGAAGTATCCAGATCATATTTTTTGTGAGGATGGTTTATCAATTATGGTTACACTCCAATATCTGTATGCATTGCAGGGTTTATCGCACCCACCAGGATTTCCTGTCCCATGGACGTTCGGTCCATATGATTTATCACGACCTTTGGACTGTCCTGCTTGTGGGAGTAGGCGGGGCGCCTGCATGCCACGCGTAGTTGGACGATCAATCTTCTGTTTAGTACTTCAACATAGTGATTTACTGGTAAGGATTCACTCGTGTCACATCAAGTAAATCTTATTGATTTACTATCTAAATCTTATTGATTTTGATGTCATGTTTTCTTTCTTTTCCTGCAATTTTACGATGCAGGTTTTGCCATGTGACATTCATCACAGAATAAACCGTTTGGTTTGCTCTACGATGGCTATTTTTGCAGGTTTCACTTCTTATGTTGTGTTAGTAACGAAGGCACTGTCCATCACTTATATTACTGGAAAAAATTGGATCAGTCTGTTGTCTGAGTACAAGCTGAATCCCTATGATGAACTGCAGTTTGGTTTAACAAAAACGCCACAATTAGTCCTTCTCGCGTTTAAAAGAAATGAAGAAAAAAACTGGATCACGGTCATGGATCCTAGTCAAGTTAGAAAGCTGATCATAGCAGACAAGACATGATCGCCGTTGTCTCGCACAGATCAAGCACCGACAGTTGCTCTAGCACTAACAACGGCAGCAGCTCAGTCTGATCCAGCTGAGGATTCGGCACCGACCGGGTCAGCGGATCGGTCTGATCTACCGGAGGATCGGGCATCGACACCGGCACCAGCTCTACAAGGAGCACCATCTCCGGCAGTAGCGGCGGCTTCAGCACCTGCACCAACACTTGCACTTGCATCTGGTCCGGCCCGTGCAGTTGCACCGGCAATAGACTGGGCTGCAGTTCGCACTTCATATACCAAAGTCCTTACAAAAACCGACATGTCCACCTTCTTGGTAAGATTGGACGCCCAAGTGCTTCGTTCTTTTTTCTTTCCATGTTGTTTCACATGATTCACTGTGTTGATCTAACTGTTTGGGTATGTCTTCTTGTTTGCAAACAGAGAATTCCTAGAGCAATGAGGGAGTCGTTCAACAATTCGGGCGACCGCGGCTAAGTTTCTCTTACCATGTGCAGCCTAGGTGTGAATGAACCTGCTCAATATACCGTAAGTACAAAGGATGGTCGCATGATGATTGATGCTAAGGATGGTCAAGGTTCAAATCTAAATCATATCTTGCGGTAGGGAATGATGTCAAAATCGAACTTTCTCGGCAAGGAGAGCTGGTCCAAATCAACTTTGAAATTCTTTAGTAGCAGCACGCAACTGCCGAACTGATCTATCCTCCAAGAGATTTTGATGTAATAATCTGGCATGGTGAAACAAGTGTCCTGTGTGTATAAGTAGTACAATAGTATTATTTATCACATGGTATATCGTTGATAGAATTGCAACTCTAATTGTTGGTTAGGAACTGTCGTTCGATTTCATTCCAACAGCTGCCGTGCTTTATTCAATTGTGTGTATTTGCCTTGAGACAGCATCTAAAACCAACGCAGTACCGATCGCTTGCAATATGAAAAGCGCTGAGGTAGAACACATGGGCCCCCAACATGCAGGGTCGGCCTGCGGCCCAAAGTCCAGAACCGTGAGCCTATTTGAGTATTATATTCTCAGCTGAACCCCCATAAAAAAAGCTGAACCCCCATAATGCCCGTGCGTTGCAGAGGGAGTATATTTCTCGGCAAGATGAGCCTGTGATATAAAAGATTTGTATATTTCTTTACAGAGGGAGTATCTAATAGAAAAAGGGCTGCTAGTGGTGCACCTGCTTTCGCTACTAATGGCGCACTACAGGTGCGCCACTAGCACCACGCCATTAGATTTTTTTAATGTCGCACCTGTGGTGCGCCATTAGTATCTGGTATACTAATGGCGCACCGCTGGTGCACCATTAGTAACAATTTTTTTCAAAAATGTTTTTTTAATTTTTTTTCAAATTTTTTCAATTTTTTTCGTTTTTTTTTCTTAATCTCAGGTCACTATGGCTTAATCTCGGGTCAATATGCTTAATCTTAGGTCAAATCACAGCGGTGCGCCATTAGTATAGCCCACGGTGCGCCATTAGTAACAAAAAGTTTTCAAATTTTTTTTCAAAAATGTTTTTTTAATTTTTTTTTGTTTTTTCTTAATCTCAGGTCACTATGGCTTAATCTCGGGTCAATATGCTTAATCTTAGGTCAAATCGCACTCCATGGTCAAACTTCCCAAAAGGTCATCCATCCTCACACTACTCCAGCCCAAGCACGCTTAACTTCAGAATTCTATCCAACCCCAGCAACAGCTCACTTCAAAGGCACTTGTTGATATATCTAGCATATCAATCCAATTATACCTTGTTGATGTCTAGGACTTTGTTCATGTTCATGACTATGATGAAATTTTGAAAAATATTTCAAACTTCCCGGTCATATTACGTATCATTTTTTGAAAAAATATTCAAAAAAAAATTCAAAACCATTTTTTTTCTGTTACTAGTGGCGCACCACATCCACGGTGCGCCACTAGTAAGTTTGAATTTTTTTGAATTTTTTTGCCTCTAGATCTTGAAAGCCCTGTAACTTTTTCTGTTAGGTTTTCGGGGATTTTGAAAATGTTTAACGGGGTTCCCCCCTGTTAAATTCGGATGTAACTTTTCGAGTAGATGATATTTCATTAAAAACTTTTTAATCTGAGTTCGTATGCAAAAGTTATGCCCATTTTACAAATTTCCAGAGAGATTTTGCAAATAAAGTCGAAATTCATATTGTAAATTTTCCCAACAACTAGATCACATATCACATGGAAAACTTATTTTCCTTTATTTTTTTGACATTTCCATCATTTTCTTTTATTTTTTTTAAAACTGAAAAGGCG